>NW_027528345.1:8344780-8385723 GCF_008692635.1 Crocuta crocuta
CTGGGGCGGGGGAGAAGAAAAAGCGGGGGGGGGGGGGCAGCAACCAGCATGTGGGCAGATGGAAAGAGCCTCCTTATTTTCCTTATTTCTTTCACAGCAGAGGGTATTGAGAAGGAGAGAGGGCTTTTTTCTAGGGGAGCTCTGCTGCTCCCATGCCTCCCCCCCAGATTTGAGAGATCCTTGGGGGGGGGGTGGAGCAGAGCCAGAGGATGGCCTAGCACACTGCTGATNGGCAGATGGAAAGAGCCTCCTTATTTTCCTTATTTCTTTCACAGCAGAGGGTATTGAGAAGGAGAGAGGGCTTTTTTCTAGGGGAGCTCTGCTGCTCCCATGCCTCCCCCCCAGATATGAGAGATCCTTGGGGGGGGTGGAGCAGAGCCAGAGGATGGCCTAGCACACTGCTGATGGCAGGAAAGAGACCACCCCTGCAGCTAGGACTGCCGAGACCTCCCAGGCGTGCTGGGAATGGTGCAGGCTGCGATTGCAGCACAGGGCCTGGCCTCCTGGGACAGCTTCAAAGACAGGGGTTTGGGATTCTTGTCTGTGCAGACTGGGTGTAGGCGGAGCGAGCACTGCAGGGGTTAAATACAGCAACTCACTGCTTTCAAACAGGATGTTTTCTGCCACTTTTAGCTCTTCCTGAGACATGCTCCACACCCCCGACCTCAGCAAGGGCTGATGGTGGGCTGACTGGTGCCCAGAGTCTATGTGTTAGTGGCATGCTGGGTCACCAAGGTGGGGCTGGCAGAATTTCACCCGTCCCACTTCTACCCACACCCAGCCCTGCTTGTCTACTCATAGAGACAGACAGACAGACCACACACACACACACACACACACACGCGCGCGCGTGCGCACACTTCTCCCCTTCCCTGATGCCAGCAGAAGGTGTCCGACCCTGAAACCTGACAAAAGCCGTCAAGCTAATTCCCAGATGGGGAAGGTCCAGATCCCTAGCTTTTGTTCCTCTGCCTCCTAGAGGCCCAACTAGACAAGGAAGGGAAGAGCCCACAGGAATTCCATTTTGTGGGCCTAGGACTGCTAGTTCCCTGAGCCCATTTCCCATCCTCTTGGGCACTGCCAGCCCCCAGCAAACACCCAAGGAAAATGCCGGCAGATGGGCATGCCTGGGTGGCTCAGTCGGTTCAGTCGGAGCCTGGAACATACTTCGGATTCTGTTTCCCTCTCTCTCTGCCTCTCCCCACCTCCCTCTCAAAAATGAATAAACATTAAAAAAAAGGAAAGAAAGAAAAGAAAATGCCAGTGGGTGATGAGCTGAAATAACCTGAGCCAGGCTGTCCGGCTCCCAAGGGCCTTGGGTGGGATGAGGCACTGCTGCTGGGGAGAGACATGCTGTCACTTACCCCCCAAGCCAGGCTCTCCTTTGCTCCCTGTACTCATATGGTCCAAGGCCTCCAGCTGATCACACTCTTCTGGATTCTAATCCATGGCCTTATCAATTTCCCAGAATCCTGGCTTTCTCTTCAGAGGCTGAGGTGAGGACTGAGTCAGTACAGAAAGGACCACTGACTCCTTGTCCTTAACCCCTAAGGTTTTGAAAAGTCAGACTTGAGATCCAGTAGAATACCACCCCTGAGCTTAAAAGGAAAAAGAGTGTATGAAGTATCTTCTATGTGCCAACCTGCCAGGCTCTAGATGCATGATCTACATAAGCCTCATAACAGTCCTGTGAGGTAAGGAGCAAAACCAAAGTCCAGAGTGACTTGCCCAGGGTGCCATGGCCAGGCAAGTGGTGGGCCAATGGCCACACAAGGACAAACCATGTGCAGTGCCCACGTGCTGCTGCTGTCTCCTGCTGACCCCTCCCATACCCCAGTGATGACCATCATTGGAGACGTCGTACTCTGCTCTGAGCCCCGCTCCGAGTTCTCCAGCATGTTCTCTCATTCAGTCTTCACAACAACTGCATCAGGCGGGTCCCATTAATGTCCCTCTTCTAGCCATGGGCCAACTAAGTCATGGGGAAGTTGCTTGTCTTTGGAGTCCAGATTTGAACTTAAACACTTTAGCCTCAAGTCCCTGCTCTGCTGCCTTTCCTAAGGGAGATATCTCAGTCATCTCATCAGCCCTAAGTCCTGGATGCCCTTCACTTCCACTAAATCAGGGAGCAAAGAAGAGAACAATCCCCACAGGTCATGATGGAAGAATGCCAGCCAGCCCCTCTTACCGGGACAACTTCGTTCAACCCACTGGTCTCTCCTCCCCATGCAACCGTGCACTACTAGACGGTCCTTTTAGGAGAGGTTAACCTAGATTTAGCCTAAAGTTCCAAGTGCAGAGAAAGTGGGGTAAAGACACAGCGTAGGAAGAGGAGAAGTGGGGGGAAAAAAGCGCTTAATGCCATCCTCCATTGCCACATCATACAGCGCCCCCCCACTCCTGCCCACAATTCACATTCTGAGTACATAGGACATCCCATTGCTTCTGCTGGGACTGTCCCCAGAGCCACCACCCATCTTGCTCTGCCTTAGAAATACCCAAACCCCTGGCATTGAGCCTCAGAGAAACAGGGTGGGGAGCTCAACTCTGCAGAAAGCCCCTGGCTTCCATTCCTCTGGGGACTGCATCCCACATCAAAACCCCTGCTTGAGCCTGACCCAGTCCTGACCTTGCCTTAGCAAGAAGTGAAGAGATAACATATTTCCTTCCAGTCATCGAAGCCGACCACTGCCTCTCCTACATGTCTGCCTGTCGGCGCACACAACACATGCCCCATCTTCCAGGGCTTCTGCTACATGTGCATCACCAGGGCAGGCTTGTCTAGAACAGTCTCATGATATGGTGGCTACAGGGTGTCCTGGGCAGAGCCTGGGAAGACAAAGATCAAAGTGCCTCTGGGCTCACTTTAACCCCACCACATTTGCTGAACCCTCCTCAGAGTCTTGAGGGTGGTAAAGCTGTGGCCTGGGGGATAAGCGGTAGACAAGAGATCTGACTGCTAAGGTCTTTTCCACCTCTGAAAGTGTGCAACTCCAAGGCCAGATTTCCCATCATGATGAGGCCTTAAGACCACCCAGAAAGTGAGATTCCCTCACTGAGCTTTCTCTCGGGCCCCCTCAGTTGAGCCCCAACACCATGCTAGTGCAAGGGAGGTTCACTCATCCTCAGATGCTCAGGACCAGGAAGAGCATGAGCGGTGTGGCCCCTAATGGGCCCCATAGAGAATGGGAGCCCAGGATGGGGTGTCATGCTCAGGTGGGCTGGGACTGAAGTGATCAAAACTGGGCTTTCTAATTGTTGACATTGGATCAGAGCTCCCCCTCCTTCTAGAAAGAAAGGGAAAGCTAAGTGATTTCCCAGAAAAGGGAGAGAGAAATTCTTCTTCCTGAAATTGGCACACACAGAATGAACCACATGTGGGTCTCTCTCTGGAGCCGATGGGCCTGTGTGCAGGCCGGCCGTGCTGCACGTGAGCTTATGCACACATACACGTTTCCTGTCGACTTTCACTTCATCATTCTTTCAACTCTGTCCACAGAGTGTTGAGCACTGTAGGACCTAACTTAGTTTTGGTCATCTCTTTATTCTAGTGTGACTTAGGCACAGCAATGTCATGGCCAGCTAAAGCGATGCCTTTTCTTCCTTCCCCCCATCCCCAACATATATACACATTCTTTCTCCAGAACAGTCTCAGCATTACCTCCCAGAAGAAGCTGAGGAGGAACAGAGTGAAAAAGAGGGAAAAGGGAGAGGAAACTATATTATGTAAATGGAACTTGTCCAAACTATGTCTTGCCTCATTGTCTCCCCAGCCCCTACACACACACACACACACACACACACACACACACATTTTAAATATGGGTGAGAATGGTTGGAAATTATTTTCTGCAGACTGTAATGTCCAAAGTAAAACCCAATAGCTATCAGTCATCTCAGACATCTCAAGATTGGAAGGAAACTCTACCTAGTCCAACCATCTTAAATCCCCTCTATCATATTCTAACCGTACTTGAATTTTTTTCTTGATGGAAAACTATCTCCCATAGCAATCCACTCTCCTTGGATGGCTGTACGCTTAGAAAGTTCTTCACTATGCAAAGATGAAATAGCCCCTGTAGCTTTCAATCACTGATCCTAGACAAATTCTTTACAGACATCTAAGGTGGGCACAGAATGAAGCTACTGGGCCTTTCCCACAGAGTTTCTGGAGGAAGGCTTGGTGGAACCGCCACACGGCGCCATTGTGCAAATTTAAAAGGGCCCATTCCTCATCTGCTGGAAAACCATTGTAAAAAGCAGAAAAATCTATGATGTTCATGATGTGAGTGAGACTGCAGAGGAGAAGCAGAAGGGATAATGGGGACTATATTTAATTTTGGTTTAGATTTCATAAACTACCCGGGTATGATCGTGATTCCCACAAGGGCAGTAAATAAGGAGGTGGGTGCAGCATCTGCCTCTGTGGCCTTCACCTGGAGAGAACAGTCTCCAGCCCAAGAAAAGGGCTCTGTGGGAGAGTGTGAGTGGCTGCACACACTCCCCCAAGCCTTCCCACCCTCTTCTGTCTTTGGCACAGCCATCTCCACGGGAGGCTGGTCCCCAGAAACACAGGCAAGGTGTCCCTAACTACCTAATGACTGACTGAACCTTGGGATAGTAAGTGACTGATGGTTCAACAAGTTTCAGGAAGGAGTTTATCCTGAGGGTGCTTCTAAATCAAACCTTTGGGGAATATACATCATCTTTGAGAACCTGATAAAGGTCATGGACGTTCACCCCATGCAATGCCAAGGGTTAGCGGGTTACTCCTTAGAAACCATGCTATCAGCTCCCATTCTATCAGCCATTCACCGAGACTCTGTCTTGGCTGACTGTCCTGTTACTCTTGGGAGCACTGGCAGCTTCTAGGAGCTGAGCAGAACCCAGAGGCAGGAACCCACAGGGCCCCAGACAGTGGGGCTGGAGATACATAGCTTGCTGAGATATATTTCCACTTCTTATCAACAACAATTAGTCCTGCAAGCTGCTTTTTTCCAATGGAAACTCTGCCCTTAGCTTTGTCAACAAGATTTCTGGGTTGATTACGGCTCTCCAGGTAACAAGCAGGCCAGGCCCTTTCACTGCTGGAAAGCGTGGGCAGTGACAGTGTCTGGTGAAGCATGGGGAACTGCCCATTCATAAGCTGTAGCCCAATCCCTCTGGTTTTAGAGCATAGAAACTGAGGCCATCAGAGGGCGAGTGACTTGTCCCAAGAGCACAAATGAGGGAGAGTCCTTCTCCACCTCCACCCTGGGCGAGTCCCAAGACCTCTCATCACCAGCCTCAGCTGCTTCCAGGGGTCAAAGTGGCGTGAGAGAGAAATGGGCCATGTCATCTTTGGAGGAGAGGGGTTGTGGGAAGCCATAGGGGAGGCCCTGAAGCGCCCTGTAGTGGGACGGCTCAGCACTGACGCCATGCCCGACAAGCAACACAGAGGAACAGGGTGAGGGAGACCCACTTGCTCTTGCTCAACCAGCTCCAGCTCTTGGCTCTGGCCTCCATCGTCCGAAGAAATGGACCCAGACCCAGGACAGTAAGAGGAAATCTTAGAGGGAAGTGGGACGTGCCTGGTCTGCTCTCTCACTACTCTGGGAGGCTTCCTGGATACTAGGATGGGGTTACTTCCCTGGAATATGAGCTCCAGGTTAAGGTTGATGGGACAAGGAAGCTTGTGGTCCAGTGACTTGGAAACCAAAGAATAGAAACTGGAGCAGCCTCAACGGAGAACACCAAGAATACAGGGAAAGTTGTTCTAGCCCTTCTCTGGGGAGACCTGAACTCCTACTATTGCTAATGTAGGTGATGGCTAAATGGGATTTAAAACAACAACAGTGGCCTCGGGACATCAGGAAAAAGCTGCTTCTTTCTCCTAAGAGATTCCCAAGCCCAGTTTCTAGCATCTCTGTGGCCCTCTACCCAAACTAGGCATCTTTCTTACTGCTGGGCCCTCAGTTCAAGTCCACGCAGGCCTAAGTCTGCCCCTGCCCAGACAGATAGCTTTGAGCCCACTCCATCCCGCCAACCTGTGCACCCCGGCCAGTCTTCTCTTCCTTTTCCTCTGGGACTAACGCAGTCTTTGTGTCACTCACGCTCTTTCTGCACTGTGTCAGTACCCAAAGCACCAGGTCCCGCCAGTGCTGAGACACTCAGGATCCTTGGCATCAGATCCGTCGCTCACCTCCACAACTGCCCCAGCGAGCCTGATGCCTTTGGCAATGTGACTCCTGTCCAGCTTCCCCCAAAGCCCATTCCCACATCCTCCTCTACAAATGTGGACACAAGAGTGCCTAGGTCACAGGGCTGTTGCAGGACCAACATCTCTCTCTAGCACTCAGCACAGTCCTTGGCAGAGTGCAGTTGGATATATGCTGGAGCTCATTACTAGAGCTGGAACTGCTGTCGGTACAAGTTCAGAGCCTGGAAATTCAGGAGGCTTGCAGGCCCCACAGAGGTGCCATGGAGGGCACAAGACCTGCTCTCAGTCCCAAACACATCGCTCCAAACAAACATTGCCCAGAAAGCCACATTTCCACTGAACTGGAAAAAAACTGACCACCCCACCCATTGGCTGTGGCTTCCAAAAATCTGGCCGCTCAGGGTGGGAAAATTTTCCCCAGCCAGATTTTCGGAAGCCACGGCCAATGGCTAACCTCTCCCCTGCAAGCAGAGAAACTGAGCTACACAGCTGGACTTTTCCTCTGCAAGACAGATAAGATGCTGGGCTCCTGAGGTGCCACTGAGTCCCAAGCCCTTCTGCCCATTGTACTTCCCTTCCTTTCCCTCTGTCCGCCAATGCCACCTCTCCCCTACTTCTGTCACCTAGGGCTTGCCATGCATCCGTCACATATCTGTTCTCCCCTAGTGGGACCTGAGGCTCAGTGGCCCCGTGAGGCTGCCTGTGTGTCAGCAGGGCAGCGGTACTTCCTCAGCTGCTCTTGCCCACCACCGTATTTGCAGAATGCAGGGAAGACTGAGGGGGAGAGCCAGGGGCTGGAGCCTGGAGGCACCAGTGAGGGCTGTAGCCACCCTGGCAACAGGGGGCCCACCGTGGCCCCTAATCCAGATACTGGGCTGGCTCTGGCTCAGGGGGCCTGGACTTCTGTTTGCCCCCGGCCTTTGCGGGCCCTGGAAGGCCTTTCACTTACACTGTTAGACTGTCCGGCCTGTGTCAGAACCAGTGAAAGATCCCGGGTCTTCTGCAATACATAGGATGGCTCCAGTCCCAGAGGTGCTGATCTACCCCAAGGCATCCTCTCTATCTTCTGGGTTATTAGTGAGGGGCTGAACACTCTTCATGTATTCATGAAGCTTCTCAGGACCTAGGCCAAATAGGTTCCCATTCACTTTAGAGGGCAGTGCAGTCACCCCAAGAGCTGCTCCTCAGTTTCTCATTAGAATGGTATCCCCTTGATGGTCTTTTCCAGAGCTTCTGTTTCGTCAGAGTTCCAGCCATCCTTCTGTGTAGATTTCTTCTTGGGGACCTCCTTGGATGGCCAGGGAGCTATAACATTCTTTCTTGGCCTCACCATGTGGTGGGCTGGTTCTGGCCTCTGATGCCTTATCTTTGATGGTGACCCCTGAATGGCTTTAAGCACCGAGACCATGGCAAGGCCTGTCCTGGAAGTCAGAGACACCATGGAGAGGCACACACAGACCCTGCCCTCTTGAAGCTTACAGTCAACTGAAGGGGACAGACAGGAAGGACAAAGCAATAGGATCCATGCTGGTATATAGGTAAGCACACATGATGAGAGCGTGCAGGAGAGCTCCTGGCTTTGTGCCGGCAAGGTAAAGAAGGCTTTTCAGAGGAAGTCACTTCTTGGCCCACTAACGGAGACAGGAAGGATCATAGTTCAACATGGCAGTCGGAAGAAGGGTGATGAGGGTTCCGGGCAGCCAGTGCATGGGCAGAGGCCAGGAGGCCAAAAGGGAAGAGAGTGTTGGAGGCAGGGAAACTGGTTCTGCATGGCTGGAAAGAGAGAGGGCACCAGGAAGAGATGAACCAACCGACCACACTCATTGTAATAGAAAGTGTATTCCATTCTTTCCTCCACTGAGTACTACTTCTAGTAAACCCACTGAGTCTTGAATACCAGGAATTTTTCATTATTGCAATAATATTTAAACTGAGGATTTCAGAGTCTAATCAGATTTCCATTCCAATCTGAATCCAGCTCCAGTGTTGGATGGAAAGTAAAAATAGGGCTCTCTCCCCTTAGTTTATTGAGAAAGCGCCCCAAAGTCAGCAAAGCAGTGGGCTTCTTCTTTAGACAGTTGAGGTCCCAGCTGGTGCACACCCAGAGCCACCACCCCTATCCTCCTTCAGGGAGAAATCCTTTACCCCAGGGCGGGGAGTAGGACAAACATCACTGAGCCAAAAGGCAGAGACAAAGGAGAGAGTTCTGGAAAACTCAGCCCAGCTGAACAGGAAAATATGTTTTCTGAGAGAAAACCAAAGAAAGAACAAAAGGCTCAAAAGGGCAGACGGAAGTTGGTGAACCACTCAGCTGCACGTCACCAGTTCAATCCTTATTTAATGCATCAATCTGTCCAGGGTGGCCAGATACGGTTGCTGGGCAAGGGGACTGCTGAGTTACACACAGCCGCCCAATCCCCAAACCTGCTTCCACGGTTCCACGTGGCTCACTGCTCTCTCCTGGTCAACGAGGTCACTTCCTTGTTGCCAGGAATCGCTGTAAGGAAGGGCATCAGCCACAGACACACAATGCTCACAAACAACTTGCACCACGGACACCTGTGGAAAGTCCCTGACCTGTGTGGGCACACACCAGCCAGTACCCTGAGTCGGAATGTCCACGCTCGCTGCTGGCAACAACACATGCCGGGCCTTCCCCTCAGAGCTATAACTGAAGAGAACTTTCTTTCGAGGTTTCAGGCCAAAACACCGGAATCTGTCAGGAGGATTCTTCCCCAGAGCCACCAAGTGGTAGGAAATAGCTGCCTTTGTCCTAAACCGTGAACCCTCTCCAAACTCCAATCCCCTCCCCCAGTCCTATCCACTGGCCATCTTCCTTTTCCTTGTTTTTCTTTGATACCCAGGGGCAAAGATGGAACAGATTTGCCACACAGAGCACCTTTCAGTGGTGCCGCAGGGCACGCAGGAGCTACACCTGGGTCTCCAGAGAAACCACCTCTTTCTCTCCTCAGCTGTGTGTGTCCCCAGCGGCCCTGGGGCCAGGCCTGCTGCCCACCCAGGGCCTCGGCATCTGCATCGGGTCACAGAATTGTGGCTCCTGAGGCGGCAAACCTCTGGGGGAAAGCACCTGAGGGACCAGCTCAAAAGAGGTGTGAAGGAGACCTCACTCCAGCTGGCTGGGCAGGCTCCATTCTGTCAGACGGCCCGTGGGCAGCACTGTAGGGCAAGGCGCCAGGGGCCTGTGGCCCCTCACGGCCCCTCCTCCCACCTCCCACCGCCTCCCCTTTACCCCCTCACCTTACTTTTGCCAGAGCTCCCCTGACCTCAAAAACAACTCTGCAGCCAGGCTCTGTAGGAGCTCAGGATTGAAGTTTAACAGAGACAAAAATAATTCCTTGGAGTGAGCTATTTTCTGCCCAGCTTTGGGAACAATGGCTCAAGGTGGAGGCAGCGAGGCAGGCGTGGGGAGGAAGCTGGCTACAGGCCATCCACTGGCTTGGGGTCACCCCATGCCTGCTCCATATTCCCCCTGACGTGGGGTTTTCAGGTAGGTGGGACCTTCGTCAGGGGCTGCGCCACCTTCCCCCACCTGTCAACCTCAGGTGAGGAGTGAGGACAGTGAGGAAGGGAAGGTCTATGGGGACCTCATGCTGTCTGCACACTGGGCTTAGGTCCTCCATGGCTACTCCTCTCTTATGGAATGGAAGGAAAATGAGAGAGAAAACGGCGCTACGTTACCAAGCCTCAAATGGGGGATTCTGCACCCATTTGCCTATCAGTGTAAACATCTCACAATGTTTATCTGAGACAAAATATTTGAAGTGTTTTATAAAAATTGTGATACTCCACAAAAATGTTACTAATCTACGATTATTGCCCCAGGTTTTAAGAGGAGGAGGAAATTCAGGTATGAGGTAGAAGGCTGTGAGAACACATTTTGCAGTGGCACAGGGAACACGACCCAGCATGAGGTGCTCACAGCCTGGGAGTCCCCGAAGTGCCGCATAGGTGAGCACGTCATTCACGGCCTACCAACCCCAACCCCCAAATCCCACTATTCTTTCTTTCTTTTTAAAATTTTTTTAATGTTTATTTTTGAGAGAGAGCGCACACAAGCAGGGAAAGGCAGAGAGAGAAAGAGGGAGGGAGACACAGAATCTGAAGCAGGCTCCAGACTCCCGACACGGAGCTCAAACTCACAAGCCGTGAGATCATGGCCTGAGCCAAAGTTGAACACTCAAGCTCAACTGACTGAGCCATCCAGGCGGCCCATCCACTATTCTTTCTTTTTCTTTTTCCCCCTAGAGACCCTTTGCTTCGCTGTTTGTTCCTTTTTTCTTTCTCTACACAAAACTTTCCTTCTAATACCTCTGGGAAAGTATCTGGCTGGGAATATAGAGCTGGAGAGCAGGGAGTGGGGGAGGGAGGGGATTCATTCATGGAATATCCTTAGGCTGATTTCATTATAAGCCTCCAGAAAGAAATGGTCTGCACAATACAGTATTATCACGTGCTGGGAAGGGGGTGCATGGAGAGTGATCATGCCTTTAGTGAGGAGTTCTACATCAACAAGGGCCTTCCTGGTCCCACTCTGTCTAACAGTCACATGTTCAAAGAAGGAAACTACCAGAGGATACACGGGAGGCCTGAAGGCTAAACTTCGCCATGAATATGTCCACTCTGCCACCGCCCACTAACACCAACTGGTCATCATAAATCTTTTAATTAGTTGTCAATGTTTTTGAAAAATAGAGAGATTTCACTTTTGGAAAAGCTCTGGGTGTCCAGCATCCTAGTTAAAAATAGGCTACTGTGGCCGCCCTGGGCTGCAGTTCCCAGGGTAACCCCACTGGCCTGAGGTGGGGCTAACCCAGACCATTCCACCCCACCCGACTCTGCAGCCCTCCAGCCTCACTCATCACCTGGCCCTACCCCCCGGCCCCCCACATCACCTGGCCCTACCCCCGGCAACCCACCCACAGTGACAGCAGAGCTCGGTGTGCAGGGGGACTCTGGAGGCAGTCTGCGTGAGAGTGAACCCCGCCTCCCCGCACACCTCCCGCCAGCTGTGTCCAGAGCTCTCTAAGCTTCTGTTCCCTTGCCTGCAAAATGAGAAAATGACAAAACCTACCTCATTCATCTGTGAGGGTCAAATGAGATAATGCAGGTCAAGTGCTCAGCACTGCACCTGGCACAGGGAATGTTAGTGCTTGTTATTCTGCAGGACTGCTTCAGTAACCGGGGAGAAGTCCTCTGTGCTGCAGCCCAGCTTTTTCTAATGTTTTAGTCACACAATGCTCTTGCCCTTCAACTCTCCTTTAAAAAAATTTTTTTAATGTTTATTTATTTTTGAGAAGAGAGAGAGACAGAGAGCAAGTGGGGGAGGGGCAGAGAGAGAGGGCAGGCTCCAGGCTCTAAGCTGTCAGCACAGAGCCTGATGTGGAGCTTAAACTCATGAACCATGACATTATGACCTGAGCTGAAGTCAGATGCTTAACCAACTGAACCACCCAAGTGCCCCAACACTCTCTTTTGTAGCTCAGGGGTCCCAGTCTACCTACAAACACATTTCCATCCAATAAACAGCCATTGAGCACATCTGTGATGAGCTAAGTATGGCGTGGAGTAAGGACACTTCAGATAGAGGATGCAGCCCTGTTCTCAGGGGCTCGCAATACAGTGGGTACATGGACAATTGAACAGACAGGCACAGCCCTGTCAGGTGGAGTCGAGCACAAAGCTCTCCCCTCACTGCCCTGCCCCAACCATCCAGGAGCTTGGCATTGAAGGCAGAACAGGGGTGACTCTGACTCTCCCTCTCCCCCTAGGTTCCAAAACTTTCCAGAGCTTTATTAAAAGATACTTTCTGGTAAGTCAGCTCCACTTCCCCTCTAGTTTCTCAGGTCCCACACTTGAGTTCTTCAACTGCACACCGGTTAACATAATTTCATCTCAACAAAGCCATTCAGATCTCAGATGGAGTTCATTATAATGGAATTTTACCTGAGGCTGTCAGCCCCCACTTCTTAACATCATGGCACCCAAGATGTCGGCGTGCTTGCCAAATAGGCTGGGCAGAGGTACCTTCCCGCCCCTGGCAGAAGTCCGGAAATATAGAGCTGTTTGGAACAAAGAACTCTGCCCTGAAGGTGTTTTCCAGCATCATCCTGGCCAGCCTGGAACTGTCCCGTTCACCCACAGCTGGCACCACCTACTGCCTCTTTTCCAGCCCTCCTCAGACACGAAGAGGAGAGAGGAGACAGAGCTGAACGACCGGGGATACTGTGCAGGACATGTCGTGGGCAGGGGAAGCAGGGGCAGACAGTCCAGACTACGAAAGATCTGAATTCAAGTTCTGGTTCTGACTTAGGAGCTCAATGATTTTGGGCAAGAAATATAACCTCTTAACTTCTTTGAACATCAATTGCCTCTTCTGTAAAATGGGGATAACAATATTCCCTGCCTCATAGGATTATTGAGGGGCATATGTGAGAAAATGCATGAAAACATTTAACACGGTGCCTGGAACGTAGAAGTTATAACACCCATTGGTTTATTGCAGTTGTCAGCTTTTATATGATATATGATACGGTAGCCTCACAAAGGTCAAAGGTTGGTGTACAGAGAGACACTGGGGCAGAGTTGGGGTGGGAGGTGATTGAAGAAAGGGTGGGGCCATACCACTGAGCCCAGCGTGGGCCTAGTGGCCAAGATGAGGCCCAGGGCAGAGGCACTCACCTGTCCCTGGTGCTGACAGGCACAGACTAGCTGGGTAATTACAGGATTGCGGCCTCGTGTGGCCCATGCAACTGCCCAGCAAGCCACATTCTTTTGTGGGTGGCTGGGTGAGTGGGCAGCTGGCTGTTTATGTGGCTGCCAGGACACTGGCTCTATCTAACATCTATTCAACCCAGCACCCCAGGCAGAGTGTCCATCCTTGGAGGAGGAAGGGAGTCTCCGTGGGCATTCTGCTCCTTTCCCGGGGGCACCTCCTCTGTTCTCTCCACCCCAACCCTCTAGCACCCTCTGCTTCTCAGATTGAACAAGTCAGCAGGTCAAAGATCAAGGCCAGACTAAGCAATTAGTCTTCAGTAGAACTTCACCTGCAGTTTTCAAATGATCAAAAAGCCCTGGACAGATGTAAATCCCATCACTGCCCCCTCAGCGCCCTGAACTCTGATTAGCTAATAAACACAAAGTCCTTTTCTCAAAATCGAATATTTTCCCAGGGAAAATAGGCCATCCCCAAACCCTTGGCAGAAATGCAATGCAATCCCCCAAAGCAAAGGAATCAAGAGCAAAAATAAATGATTGGGACCTCGTCAAGATTAAAAGCTTCTGCACGGCAAAGGAAACAACCCACAAAACTAATAGGCAACCAACGGAATGGNTCAATGTTCATAGCAGCACTCTCAACAATAGCCAAAACATGGAAAGAGCCTAAGTGTCCATCAATGGACGAATGGATCAAGAAGATGTGGTTTATCTATACCATGGAATACTACATGGCAATGAGAAACAATGAAATCTGGCCATGTGTAGCAACATGGATGGACCTTGAGGGTGTTATGCTGAGTGAAATAAGTCAGGCAGAGAAGGACAAATATCATATGTTTGCACATATAGGAGGATTAGGAGGAACTTAACTGAGGAACAAGGGGGAGAAGAAGGGGGGAAATGGTGGGGGAAAGGGAGAGAGGCAAACCATGAGAGACTCTTGAATGCTGACAAAAACTGAGAGCTGATGGATGTAGGGGGGAGGAGGTATGGGCATGGAGGAGGGCACTCGTGGGGATGAGCACTGGGTGTTATGTGGAAACTAATTTGACAATAAACTATTTGTAAAGAAAAAAAAAAAGAAATGCAATCCAGTGGGTATTAACTGATCACGTAGTATGTGCTCAGCACTGATAACAGGCTCCTGGTTGAACTGAACAGAACGCCAAGTATTGGGATGGGTGTGGGGCCATGGGACCCCTCCATCACTGTTGCTGGAAGCCCAGTAAGGAAGGGCTTCAGCTGCACCCGCAGACCCTGAGCACAGCTCACAGAGTCAGGCTGATACCTGTACAGGACCACCTGTGTGCACACATCAGACAGGGGTACACATATAACCGGTCGAGGATGATTCAACTATGAGAGCTGAAAGAACTTTAGAAACTCATCTAGTGCAACTTTTTCATTTTAGAAATGAAGTCCATTTCAGGTATTGAAAAGGATGGGAAACAATGGGAACTTTTATCCACTGCTGAAGGGAATGCTTTTCAGTACAACCACTGTGGGAAAGGGTTTGGCATTTTGGAGCAATGCCAAACACAGAATCCCATGTGCCCTGGCAATTCTGCCCCCAGGTATGTGCCCTGGAGAAACGCCTACGCATGCACCAGGAGACAAGCACAGTGTACTGCCGGCAGTATTACCATAATAACTCCAAACTAGGAACAGCCAAAACATCCATCACCAAGAGGACATACAGATTGTGGCACATCCTTACAATGGACATCACCCTGAGTGAAAACTAATGAACTACCTCTGGGTGTGTCAACACAGGGAGAAATCTCAGAAGCATGATATGGGGTAAAGGACGTACATCACAGGGAACATGCATGTAGGTAAGCTCCATAGGCATGTGAAGGTAAACAATACATTGTTTTGTAAAACATACATAGATGATAACTTCCAAAGAAAAGGAAGGAAATAGCTAGCGTTCAAAATATTGGTGGAGTAGAGAACAAGGGAGGAGATGCAAATAGGAAGAGGAACAGGAGCTTTTAAGACATTACAGACGTTTCATTCTGAACTTAGGTGGTGTGCACAGAATACGTTATATTATTCTTGAATTTATACATCAGCATATTGTATACCCATGTGTGTATGATATATTTAAGTCAAACAAATAAATAAATAAAAAGAATTGAAGACTCTGAGTCTCTGAGAAGCTAAATAGTTTTCCCACGCTCATCAGCTAACAAATGACTGGAAGAGAAGTTTACCAAATCTGAGTTCAGCCAGGTGCAAAGATAGCCATTCTCTAAAGGGATCTCTCCCAACGAGGAGTTTCTGGTCTAGTAAATTTGAGAACAGTTGCAAGAGTCTTTATTTTTCACTGTTAAACTCCCAGCATCTTGAATAGTGCCTGTCACACAGGAGGCCCTCAATGCATATCTACTGAATGGCCATCTGCCCATGCTTTTCGAAAGCTTACTGCGTGCCAGACACTTGACTTAGGTAATCTGTAATCTTCACATGGCTCTACAAGGGAGTTATTCTTATCCCACTTAACAGGTAAGGAAACTGAAATTTAGAGAGATTAAGAAACCTGCCCAATGTCACCAGCTAGAAAGTGACAAAGCTGGGATTTGAACCCAAGTATGTCTAACTCAAACCCTGTGTTCTTCCTATTCTTTGAGGCTGCTAGCACAGCTTCTAACAGCACTACTTAACATTTCAGGAATGTACCAAGCAACCCGGGGCGGGGGGAGGTAGAGGGAGCACAGCTGGAAGGTGGCAGACTGAGCACTTTCTCTTCCTTCCAACTCCATCTCCAGGCCCTGGCACCAAGAGTGGTTTGCAGGGCCAAGCCCAGCACCAGCAAGCAGGGTAGCACAGTGGTCATGGGTTAACTCTACAGCATGGCAGGTTGCTGCATCTCTTTAAGCCTTGGCTTCCCATATCCATGCTGGAGACAGTAATAGTAGCTTCCTCCAAGGAGAAGCTGTCAAGATGGAAGGCACACAGTGCCTGGCAGAGGCTGGCAGATGTGGCTAGAGTCCATCTCTCCTTCCAGTAGGCTAGGTTCAGGAGTGCTCCTTAAGCGGGAGCTAGGAGGGGAAAGGATAAATAGGATGAGATTAGCTCCAGTTGGCCAAAGGGACAATGGCCTTTCCTTGGTGCCTTAGCCCACAGTAGGTTATCAATAAAGTGGCTTGTTTGAAATGGAAAGAGTATTTGTTATTTGCCTTCAAGACCATTCCAATCTTATCTGGTCCCATGTAATCTCTTTGCTCAGAACTCTCTCTCTCTTAGGTTCTTGTCTGCTGTTTTTACCCAAGTTGGGTACCCAATAGTGCTGCAGAGGCACGGAGGCCTGAGCGTACTGGCAGAGGGAGCCTCCTTCTGAGAGGCCACTGTCCCCACAGTAACCTCTGGGCAAACCAAGCTTGCTCCCAGGTCAACTTGTTCAAACCAGTTAGTAAATCTAACTGTGCCACTCACAAACATTTACTGCAGGCCTATTGTGTCCAAGGCATGGTGCTAAATGCCCTGTGGGCTCTCATGAATACAGAAGTGGTAGGGTTCCAAGGAAGTTAAGACAGACCCAAGTGTGAGTTCTGACTGTCCCATTCATCAGCTGTGGCACCTTGGCACATTGCTCAAGCTCACCAGGCCTGTTTCGCATGTGTAAAAGGAGCATAACGGTGGTTCCTGTCTCATAAGGTTGTGGCGGATCTGGGAGGCCTTGCATGCAATGTACCTAGCATAGCACCTGGTACAACTGAGCTGAGCACTCAGTGAGTAGCTGTTCCTGGAGCTGCAACTCCAGTGCCAGCAGGTGGCACACACTGGATGTGTCACCAACAAAGCCTAGGGGCTGATGGGTGCCTCACGATGCCGGGAATGTCACACTTTGCGTAACACCTCAAAGCTTCAACCTGTGGTCAGAAGGTCAGTGAGAGGCAGCAGCTTCCCAAGAGCTGGCTTCTGGGTCCTGCCCAAACTCCACCTTCCTGCTGGTGTAGCTGCCCACACCCTGCTCAGGACCAGGACTCTCCCCTGTGCAGAATGGGGACTTTGTGTGGCACCTGGTTCTGGAAACACTGCTTGGTCTATTCCTTGGCAGGGGACTTGCAGGGCAGGTTTGCAAATGTGTGACACACACTCAGACTACCCTAGTGCCTGCTGCTTCTGCCTCTCACTTTTGCCATTTACTGACAAGCCACCCCCCTCCTCCTCCCTCTGCCAGCCCAGGGGGTCTCTCCCCTTCCCTCTCCCCACAAGTCATTTCAAAGGGTGGGACTTCCCAAGAGATCTTCACCTGCTCTTCTCATTTGTTGGTGATGAGAACAACTTCCTTCCTGGCAAAGTTGACAGTCACTACACCGTCATTAAGGAGGCTCCACCCCTACATCAGGCGCCCCCATCACTCTCATGCTGGACCTCTGAGGACTCTCCGGGAACCCACCCTGAGCATCTGGACCATGAGGACCACAGACACAGAAGGGAGGGCAGTTTCTTTACATGTTACAGCGGCACGATGCAGTCGCTGCCACCAACGCCTATAGCTTGGGTTGAGCAAGAACGGTCTGCCCCCGCCCTGGACCATTTCCCCAATATCAGACCTGATGAGACTGTCAAACTCCAGTGTCTGGGGGAACTGACTCCCTCTCCTGCTAAGCAGTTTTTCTCTGGCTCTGACCTCCACCCTGCTCACCATTTCCCCGGAACCTGACTGCAAGTGACCTGTGCCCTTTATCCACATGAGCAAGGTTGGCTACCCTTCCCTTCTTGTTGTTTACCTACTTCAGAGCTGGACTTCCCTGTGGTACGGCGTGGCCCCCAGAGATCTGGGAATCTGGACAGACAAAACGAGGAGGCTGCAGATATGGGGGAAGAGGGAAGAGGAAGCATGAGGCAAAGTCTTGGCTCCATTATAAATCCCAATTCCCCCAGGGGCAGCTGAAGGGGAGTTGCTAGGCCTTCCTGTCCCCATCTGAGGCAGGGGTGGGGCAGGAAAACCAAAGGTGAGGCCAGTCATAAGTCAAGGGTGAAGGGAAGTCACACGAGCAAGCGAGTGGTAGGTTGGGTTTTAGGAGAAGGTGGCTGGGAGCGGTGCTGCCCTCAGGGAAAACGCTGGAATTGGGTGATAACACCAGGGAGCAATCTGGGGTGTTGGGGCTGCCCCTGAGAAGTAAGCCACCTCCATCTTCCCCTCATCATTAAGCACCTCCCCAACCTCTCTTCCTCATTAAACCCGCTCCCACCCATCTTCCCCTCATCAGTGTAGCCTCAGATGGGTTTGGAGTGCTGTTCAGTATAATGACTAAATGTTTCAGTTGGCCCTAGACAGTTGTGGTTGATGTCAATTGTCCTGAAAGAACTTACTAATAGCACCCTTTTCACTCTCAAAGCCTCCCAGTTTGGACAGTGAATTACATGGTCACTCTCTCTAGCCCACCAAGAGGGCACTGACACAGGAGAGGGTGAAGAGGGAATTAGAGAAAAGCATGACTGGAAGCGAGGCCCCATGGCCCAGAGCGATAGCCAGGCTAGCTTCTGCCCATCTGGATCCTCTCAAACTGGATGGACAGCAGCTGCCCATCTGGGGCTCAGACCGTCGAAAGGAATAGGTCTGATTTGGTGGATTCTGTTCCTGACATCCCTCAGAGGGTCTAGCACCAAGCTGGGTGCACAAGAGGGGTTTAATCACAACTTGTCATCTCCTTACTTCCCTCTACCTGCATCCAAAGCAGACTAACAGCAGTGGACAAACAGAAAGCTGGACTCCTACAACGCCTCCTGCCCAGCAACGAACTGGAACATCATCCTAGCTCAGACTTTCAAGTGCTCCTGACTCCGTCCCTCCAGCCACTGGCACCCAACTGCTAGACAAAGACTACCAGGGGCTTCTAGTAGGGGTTCCAGAAACAGATCTCAGCTGTGATGGCTGTCGCCTCCTGAGGATATAGGATGAAGGATTGAATAGTGGAGCTCCCTCTCCTGTTAGGATAACTGCTTGATCTGGCCCCCAAGCCCCAGGCCAAACATGGAAGACACTGGCTTTAGACACTGGCTATTTGCTCTGAGAGTGGAGGGGGAGGGTCCGGGGGGCCTCTTGGTGCTTCCTCTGGGACTTAGTCCCAAAAGAGATCAGTTCTGAGGTGGGATGAGAAAGAAGACTGAGAAACCGTAAATACAAATAACCAGGGCACCCCAAACTATACCAGACTGTCCACAATGTTTATACAAGTAAAGTGTAATGGCCTTTACTAAGGAGCTGTAAGGGGTCAGGGAAGCTCTCTGACTCTCCTTCCCTCCTCCCTTATCTCACTCTCCTCTTTTCTTACCCTTTTTCTCTTTCCTCCTTTCCTGGAAAGGGTCCAAGTCATGGTTAACGAGGGACCAGCCAAACTGAAGCCATGGGACCCAGCCAGAGTACAGTCTGTGAATCCCTCGCACTTCGCGGTTTGAGTCAGCCCCACACCACGGCTTGGTTGTGGCCTTGTCTCATATAAACCCAGAGAGGCCACTGAGTGGGGGGGATGGACTCGGGCTCCCATTTCTGCTCAAGGATCTGAAGCACCCAAAATAAAAGCCAGGGAGAAATTTAATCTCACTACCTCCTGGTCCAGCTGCATACCATTCCAGAAGGACCCTTAGTCCCCTCCACACTTGGACAAGGAAGGGATGGGGAAACACCCTCCCCCCCCCTACACAACGCGTGCAGTTCATTGAGTTGAGCTTCCGGTGTCCATAAAATCCATTTCCACCTCAACACCCCACTTGTTATCCTGGCTTAAAACTTTGAGAACACCATGCCTTCCCTAGTCCCAGAGCCTTCCTGACTTCTTGTGCACACGCTTGCTAACCGAGCTGGGCTGCTAACAAGATTACTAGGCAGAAATGGAATGAGAGGCTGGAAGTCTACAGTGTTGGATGTACCTCGTGATCCCAGGAGAAGGATAAGAGATGTGGATTTTCCACAAATCCACAATCTCTTCACAGTCAACCCCTTCTGGAATCATACCATAGCCATCTCATAACCATTGCTGTGTTGGGTGTTCCCTTCAGAGGGATGGCCACCACCGGCCATGAGGAAGAGAGCCTTCCAGCAGGGAGCTAGAGTGGAGCTGACTCTGCCTAGGAGAGCTTCTGCAATGCTCAGAAAATGCCTGCCCAATTGCTTGCCTGGGCTCTGGCCCCTCTGGCTGCAACTGAGCCCAGACAGGAGGCTGACTCACTCACCGCAGGGAGGAGGAGGAAGAGGAGGAGGAGAAGGAGGAGGAGGAGATGCGGGAAGGGCCTGTGCTGGGAGACCTAGGGCTCTCCCAGCCCGGGGAACCTGGGTCTCAGCTTCAGTGCTCCCGGGGTGTGGGAGGGAGGGGGAGTCACTATCCACAGTTCCCTGCAGACCACATGCTGCTCCCTCCTAGATACTTCCCCTAAACTCTCCCCCACCACCCACAGAGGAGGGACCCTTCACTCCCCAAACAGAAACTACTCCCTGAGCTCCCTCCCCGATTAGATGCTTGCCCCTGAGTTCCTCTGAATGTCTAAGGACAGGCTTTCCTGAGAAAAATAAATACAGTGCATTAAGGCCAACTAGGTCTCTTAAAAAGAGAAGAAAAAAACTACTTAAAAGATCCAGCTCCACCATCGCAGGTGACCGTACATAGGTCCCAGAAGATGATAAAGCTACACACTCTCCACCTCCAGCGGACCTTAGTACCATCGACAGCCCATCTCCCTTTCTTATTCCTTCACTCCGCGCCAAGGCTCCCCAACAGAGGAAGGAAACAAAAGCTTCTCGTTGCCCAAGTGCTGAGCACTGTGTAGCAGAGCATTTGTGTGTTAAACTGACGGAGCACCGAGGTCGTTGCTCCGCTCGCCAACCTGGCACGAACTTTAGCTCCTTCTCAGACTTCAGTGTCCCGTCAGTGCCTCAGCCTCATGGCACGTCAGCCCGGATCTCAATAGCCAAGTTTGCCCCCGCGATTTACACTCTAGTGTTTGCACCCGGGCACTCGGGGCCGGTTCCCCCCGGAGCCCCTACCCCGGGCCCAATCCCGATCCTGGGTCTCCCTACCCCGCCGCTCCCGGTTCCGCACCTGGTCAGGCGGGTGTGCACGCTGCTCCGCGCTCCCGGCGCCTGCCGCTCGGCTGCTGCCTTTTGACAAGCAGAGACAGCCCAGCACCTGGCCCCGCCCCTCTCACGGCCCCGCCCCGGGCCCGCCCCTTCCATTGGCCACGCCCAGCGGACCTGCCAAGCTCGGCGAGAAGGCTGGTGGCGTTGCAACCATCTTGACTTGGAATAAACCACTGGAAGACTCTGCCCGGGGTAGTCCTTCACGGCTGCGGTCCAGAGAGGAAAGCATGCGTCTTCTCTGCGCGTGAGAGTTTTCGAAGGTTAGGTGTGTGCAGATCCACGCTCTGCCCGCGTTCATCTGCGGTGCCTTCGCCCACCTCCCGCCGCCGCGGTTCCACCCAGCCTGCTGCGCACGCCTCTTCCAGGTGCGTCACCCCCCACCTGGGTTGACCCGACCGGGACTTCACAGTCGGCCGGGCGCTGGGGGCGCCTGCAGCAAGTACCTTCAGTCCTCTCTACGCTCGTGGGAAATCCCGGGCGCCGCTTGTGGTAGCGTTACTTCTGCAGAGCGCCTGGGAGCTCAGCCCGACCCCGCTCGCTAGGACAAAAGCGCAAACGGAAAACGCAGCCCAAGTGGAGACTGGAGCTGCGTCATTGTCCCCCCTCGCCTACGACCGCGACAGATCACGTTCTTGGCCTGTCGTGAACCTCATCCAGGCGAGCTTAGTGTCAGCTTCCCTGGACCGATCCCCAGTCCCCCGCCACCCACCCCATATGACACTGGTGTGAAGAGAAGAGAGGAGTTAACAGAGTCTATCGTGAGACCTGGAATTGTAGGTAGATGGGGGCGGGGGGGGTTCCCCGGGGGAATAACGCCGTAGAAAATTTTGGCTAAAAATTATTCTGCATCCTTGGCTATGTGCTAGGCACCGCTCAAGATGCTAGAGGAGAGATGAAATAGATGTGGTTCCCTCCTTCTTAGAGCTCACTGTCCAGTGGGAGAATGTATAAAGAAATAGTAATTATAATATAATATTCTATAATAGAGATGCCCACAAAGCCACCCAGCAGTTGGTGAGCTCCTTTAGGCAGGGGAGGAAACCGAGGCTCAGAGGGACAAGCTGAACAGGTGGAAAATCGAGGCATAGAGGGGTTAAGTGATGTGCCCAACATTACACACAAATCTGAACCATTTACGAAACAGTTATGCTAGACTGTGATAACCAGCCCCTCTCAAACTCTCAATGAGGGGATCAAGAGAAAGGGACTGAGGCTAAACACAAAGTAGAACCTTCAAACAGCAAAATTTGGTAGGCACTCACACAGTTGATTAAGAGACTATCATGGAAACTTTCCCCCAGGAAAGGTTTAAAAAAAATAGAAGAGACACCGACTGGTTGAATTGAGGAATGGCTCATCTATCCTGAGAAACAGATGAAAGGAAGTGCCCCTTTGGAGGTCCTGCCAGACTGATGGATAGATTCCCTGCTTGTAATGAAAATAAAAGAAAGAAACCCCTTTCACAAAACATCACGGGGGAAGCCAGCAGTGATTCTCATGGGAAGAAAAATAGAAGAGGAAATCTCTGATAACCAACACCTTGGGACATTCTCAGGAAGTTCCATAAGCCTCCGGAAGAAATCACTTTTGTAGTGCTTCATTGACCAGATGAGTGAACCTAACACCTTGAAAATAAACCTTATCGCAAAGTGGTAGAAGATGATTACTGAGTATTCCTTAGCCATTGACTGTTAGTCTCTTCACAGCTCTTCCTCCGACATTCTTCACCACCTTTTCAGTCAGGCAGAGTAGAAAATACTCCCTCGTCGTACGGTGGTGAGCAATTGTCAAAGTTCTTGGCATTGGGGAGTGACCATCACTTGAACCCAGGCCTTCTCTCTGCACTTTCCATTGCTCCACAGTGCCTCTCAAAAAAAAAAAAAAGTTATTTCCATGGCCTTTTCACCTGTTGGACCACAATCTGGATGACCCAGATTTGCAGATCATAGATGTCTTCAGAGGCCCCAGAGTGAGTGTGCTGCTGCCACCAGCCCTGTCACAATGTTCCTAACCAAGTTCTTCTTATCTTTCCCTAGTACCTGAGCTGCTCTTTCTCATCTCTCTCTGCAGACCTAGCCCCTGCCAGGTTCTGTCTCTTTCATCAGAGCTCTCCTGACATCTCCAGGCCCAAATGACTTCAATTCTCTGGTCTTTGTAGCACATATAGTCTGTATTGCATGGTTGATCTTTTCCCTGAAGTTAACATTTCTTGTATTCTCACTGTGCCCGGCTGGGGTGGGGGGAGAGGATGCTCATATTGTATTTTTGTCAGTATTCATCTCTGAAAAGTTACATTAGAGAATATCTAGTAGGCACTTGCTGTGTGCACATTGCCACTCTATGGTCTGTAGACCCAAGGGTCTGTAGAGAAACAAAGCCCTTCCAGATGTGATCTGCGTCAGAGGAGAGTCCAGAAGCACCAGGCTGAGGCCACCCTTGTATACTTCATTTTACAAAATCTGGGGAAAGGTATAGCCTGGCCTCTCGACCTCTCTACCTGGCTTCCAGTGTCTATGGTGGTCTGATGGGCTCCCCTTTTCTGTTGGGCTCCCCTGTTCATTATCCTTGAGGCTGCCTGGCACTCTCTGCACCTCTTGCTAGAGGTGCCAGAGCTGGAGTGGGGTTCCTACAGACTCTGTCCTCATAGACACTTTCTAAGCTGTCCAGAGGCAGCAGGCTGGATAAGAATGTGCCCTTTGAGCTTTCTGGACCCCTCCCATCTAACTGTTTGCTTTTCCATTTTTTTTAGGGCTCATTTCCCTCCTTAAATATTTTGTAGTTATGGGCATAGTGGGAACGAAGGGAAGACTCTCAGCAAACTCTCTAAGAATATCCAGAGAGACAGAGTCATGGGTTCGTAAAGATAGAAGCCACCAGGTTTCCTCTCAGTTTCCTTGTTTTAGAGATTAAAAAACATTAGGTCCAGAAAGGTTAATTCATTTGTCTTCTAACCCATGATAGGAGCGTTCACTCTGTTTATGCTCCTGATGGTAAAAATGGAATGAATAAATGGAAGAAGCTGTAAGCAGTGAAAGCAACCCAAACAAAAGGGTCTTCCTAGGACAGTGTTTTTCACATTTTTAACTGCAACCCATAATAAGAAATAAGTATTTATCATGACCTAGTATACCCATGCACACATAGAAGCTTTTTGGAACAAGAGATGTCCTGCAATATTTTCTATTCTTTTTTCCACCCTTCCTCCCACCCTCCCTCCCTCCCTCCCTTCCTGCCAGCCTGCCTTCTGGGAAGGAGATCCATCAAATTGATTTCATGACTGACAATGAGCCGTTAACCTGAAGTTTAAAAGGTCCCTCTCACCATGGGATCCCCTCATTTAGAACCCGCATTGTGAGATTCCCAGAAAGGCCTTTGAGAGACCAGCTTGGCTTACACACAGCACGCTCGGACTCCTGCAGTGGCTCCATGGTGGCTCCAAGGCTTTGGGGGATTCTGTGTCCAAGGCCACATGGTCAGGGTTAGGTCACTGAGACAGTATGTATCCACTCAATTTTTGTGGCCTCCACTCAGCTATCTTACCGTGCTTCCCATCTTCTCCAGCTTTGAGGGGTTCTTTTAGCCTTAGGAAGTTTTATGGCATCTCAGAAACCCTGATTTCTCCAGAACAGGATGCTCTGGAGGAGTTGTGTACAATGTCTTAGTGAGTGTCCATAGAGAGCCTGCTCAGAAAGAGTAGGGGCACTGATCATTATTCAGTCCAAATTCATCTGGCTCCGGGGCTCCATTCCCAGTAGCCCAGCTCATGTCTCCATCCCTGGGGCTTTCGGCACTTGCTTTTCTCCCACATCCTTGAGCCCTAGGCTGACAGCCTGCTGGCCCACACACAGTGTCTGCTGGCATGGTAAAGCAGAGCCTAGGGGCCGGATGAATGAAGGTATAGACTCCCACCTGCACCTCCAAACAGAGGCAGCTCCAGAGCTCTCCCAAGCTCCCAGGTATTTGCTGGGCTCCCATCCAAACCCCAGCAGACAATGACTCTTCAAGCCCCAACTCCAACCATAGAGACCAGCAGAATAAACTAGAAGCTCAGGGGCCTTACCCCTCTACAACTGCTTGTGGCTGTAAGTTTTCCAACAACTACAATTACTCTAGTAGGAGATGAAGAGACCCCCCAGTCCCTAGTCCTCAGATAACTCTTATTTTGCTCTTCTAGGGAAGAGTGTCTTATGGGAGAGCCTAGGAGAGGATATAAGTGAAGGGCCCCATAGCATAGGAGTAGGTGTCTTGGAAGCAGGTGAGAGCACGGGCATCATTGTCATGTCATTGCTACAAAGTTCCACAAAGGAAAGCTGTCTGTTCCCAAAAGAATCCCCCTTCTGCAGAGGGGAGTCTCTAAAGGCAATTAGGCAATGAGCTCTTTTCCTTCATACCAATGAGCAGAAGACCCACAAGCCTCATCCTGGGCAAGCCCGCTTCTTTCTCCAGAAGAACAGGCAGGACATTCCGTAAGCAGTCCAGGAATGCATTAAACAACTCTCCCCTGGGGCCCCAACTCCAGATAGATGTGGCTGTTGACAGCTCCTCTCCTTTGCCTTTGGCCTCTGGCCTAGGACAAATACTGCATAGCATGGATGCCCCTTTGTTGTATGTGCCTCATTGTCCTTTGTCATTAAAAATGCCACCATTGTTGAAACTATTGTTTCCGGTTGTCCACCTCCACTTCCAATAGAGTTTTGATAGTGGAGTCATGTTGCTTTGTATCATCCACATGTCCTACAACCAAAAAGTGGCCTCTAAACATTTTTTATTATAAAAACCTATCGGCAAAAGTGTTGCCATCCCCATAGATGAATATGGTTTTTAAAGTTCTATCATTAGCTCAAATCTCAAGTCATACTATACAGTTAGGAGGAGATTCCTTATCAACATTAACAAATGTTACGTATTTCAAATCATAATCTAATATTTCATATTTCAAATGATGTCCTTGATACTTTTGAAACTTTTTACTTACTTCCCTGACACTCCTTCTTTGCATTCACATACCTCATCCAATATACCTGATGTGTGACCCTGACAGAAGGACCAAGTGAGGGTGCTCGTGTCAATCTGTATATTAAACGTATTAAGGCTTAATTTTTAAAAGATAAAAAAAAAGAAAGTCTTTAACACTGTCCCCCTGAGGCCACTAGATCATGCATCACATCCTCCCCTGGAGACCTCTGCACTAGATAATAGAGAGGTAGGATTTAGACAATGAGGGTTCGGCAAGTTTAGGTGACCCATCCAAGTTTACAATTGATGAGTCGCAATGCAGGAACTAGAGGCCAAATCTACTGCCTTGAAATGCAGGTCTCGCTCTTTGCATCACTCTGTGCCTCTTCTCTCTGCTTTGTGAAGAAATGGAGGCACATTGAATATGAGAGAGAGAGAAGCTCTTGAAGGCTAAGAAGCTAAATTCTTTGATCCACTTAGCTTATTGAAACAAAGCCTGAGGCAAGATCCATGTAGGATCAAGTGTGGACTGTGTCTGGGACCACAACTGCCAATAGTCAGATGTCACAGGCCCCCAAGAGATTAAACCAGAGTGGCAAACAGGACAAGCTCTCCTGGCACTGGCTACTAGCTGGAAAGGTTGTGGCGGCCATGTGTGGGAAATTGGTAGTAGAAGACTAGCTCTTGCATTCTTAGCTTGGCCACCACCAAAGACCTTCCCTTCAACCCACATTCTCAGGGAGAGTTGTCACTCAGTTAGGTTTCCTAGAATCTGGGTGTCCAGCTTGACTGACAGCTGAGTGGTAGCTGCCAAGCCCAGAAAGGACATGGTGAAGATGCCTGAACCGCCAGGGGCTCCAATTTTTTCTTCACACTCAGGCCTCACCTCAGTGGACATTTTACCTAAAACCCTCTCCTCCCCACCCTGCTCTGTCCAGACAAGCCAAGTACTCCTTCTTAGAACTTTTGTTCCTGACGTCCCTCTGCTCCCAGCTTACTTCATGTATCTTTGTACCTTATTCATCACGAGGCTTCTCATCTGTCAAGTGGTGAGGAGTTTAAGAGCTGATGGTCAGTGAGTCTATGATAAAGACCTGTCAAAATAGAATAATATTCCAGTTG
Source organism: Crocuta crocuta (assembly GCF_008692635.1). Lineage (NCBI taxonomy): Eukaryota > Metazoa > Chordata > Mammalia > Carnivora > Hyaenidae > Crocuta > Crocuta crocuta. The sequence goes on from NW_027528345.1 coordinate 8,371,882, forward strand.
CCAACTTCCTCACATTCTCTGTGCCTTTCCCTCCAGTGAAACCCAAAGGCATGGGTGAGGACGGATCAAAAGAAAACATTTAAGCAGGTAGTTCAGTGCCCAGTCACAAAAATGCCCGCTATTGGCTCCTCACCGGGTTGGAATAGAGGTTCTGAACAGGATGCTGGACCCAGAACGATGAATTACTACAACTGAGTCTGTGTTCTAGGTCCTCAAAGTAATCTCAGTATCTCAGTTTCCTATCCTCTTTCCCTCCTGCCCAGAACCTTATGCTTCATCTTGACAGGAATTAAAAGTGAATCCCAAAGGCAAATGTCAAAATCTCCACTGTTGGTTCCTAGACATGATTAAAGTAATTCAAGTCCTTCCGCCATCTTGGGAGCTGGAAGTCTAGAGAAACACATGCCACTACATCACTTTCCCCTCCCCCAACAACTCTCCCATTCCATAAGACTTAAACTTTGGACTGATATGGCATGCCTTGTCAGTTGCGACGATGCAATTTGCCTGATAGAGAGGCTGATTTGGTGCCTGCAGCTGGTTTACTTCCTTTTCAAAGCCCTGAATGTGAGTAGACACAATTCCTGCTTTGTGATTAATAAGTTTCCCCTCTTGTTATCTTACTGCATTAGACTATCCGTTGACATTTGATCTGCAGTCATTAAAGATTTATTGCCGTGGTTCTTTCTCCCAAACAACGCACACCCTTCAAATAGAGGGCATTTGAGGACAAGTGGTGTTGGAACCAGAACAATTGACAAAGAATTATAGGTGTCAAAGTTGAGTTACCTTCATCTCAACCCCAGCCTTGAAAAAGATGTTTCGTTTATTTTTTTAAGTATTTTTTGAAAATGTTTATTTATTTGTTTCGAGAGAAAGAGAGGGCACATGTGTACCAACAGTGGCAGAGAGGCAGAGAGAGAATCCCAAACAGGTTCTGCATGAGTAAGCGCCACACTGTCAGCACAGAGCCTGATTCAGGGCTCGGTCTCATGAACGGTGAGATAATGACCTGAGCTGAAACCAAGAGTCAGACACCTAACTGACTAAGCCACCCGGGTGCCCCAAAAATGTTTCATTTCTACCAGTGCAATGGATTAGATACTCTCAATGACCCTCTCAGTTGAAATAACAATTTTAACAGCAACAGCTTTACTTAAACATTTAATCGTAAATGTATCACCATGCTGACAAGAAAGAAAGAAAGAAAGAAAGAAAGAAAGAAAGAAAGAAAGAAAGAAAGAAAGAAATCCAGAGAACTCGAAGTGAAAGTGGGAGAAAGAAGAGATCGGTAAGCAAGGTCCAAAACTGGCCTTTAACCTGAGAGTATCTTTAGATCCCTGGGAACCTTGAGCTTTGGTGGTGGCTTTACAGGGTGTGGGGACGAGAGATACAGCCGAGGGATTATCCTGCATAAAGTTGGGCTCTCAGAAGCTACACCCCAAAACTCTTTATGTAAGGAGAATGAGAAATAAGGCTTCATCTAGAAAGAGACAGTAAGGAAATGAGTCTGGATCACTCCAGATGGCAGGAAAAATCATAAATATCCCCTTAGAATTCACAACCACAAACCCGGGCTTGTAGCCCAAATTCATATGCTGGGTGATCCAAAACAAAAACAAAAACAACCCTCAAGCAGGAATTTTAAACTGATCCTAGGTGGGTACTACTCAAGTAACTGGCTGAATCAAATTTAATCCTCTCCATGTGAACTTGTCTTCATCCTAGTACTCAAGGATTTGCCACAGGTGAAATTTCAAGGAAAACTATAGTCCATGGTCAAAGTCACAAAGTGGAAACAGAGCACACTGAGTGGGAATCAGCAGAACTAGACCCACAAAGTCCTCAGATGTTTAAGTTTTTAATAACAAGATATAAGGCAGCAGAGTTTAATAGATTTTTTAAAATTGAAAAGGAAGCTCAGAGAAGTTACCAGGGAATAAGTGACTGTAAATAACTAATCAGACTTGGAAAATAACCAAAAAGAATTTCTAGAAATAAAAAGTGTTGTATCTTAAAACTCAGCAAATAGTAAATAGCAGATGAGACATGTCTGAAGGAAAACTTAGTAAGCTGGAAGCTAGGACTGAAAAATTATCAAGAATGTAGCCCAGTAAGACAGACATGGACAGTAATTAGGAAGCTAAAATAATTCTAAGTGCAAATGCATTAATAACATAGCCTTAAATATATGGAACAAAATAACAGGATGAAAAGTAAATGATAAATCCACTACTATAATGGGACATTTTGACATATCTCTTTCTCAGGAAGGGATAGATTAAGGACATAAAAAATTGGTAAGGATAGAGAAGACAGTTAACAAGCTTGATCTAATGTTCATTAAAGGAATGCTGCATACAACAATTAGAGAACAAATACTCTCTTCAAGCCCTACATGGAATGTTTATGGAAATCCACCACACGTTAGGCTGTGAGGCTAGTCTCAACAATTTAAAGGATTGCTTCCAGACAGATTGTATTCTTTGACTATAATTCAATGAAATAATATCTGGGGCATCTGGGTGGCTCAGTCTGTTGAGCATCTGATTCTTGATTTCAGCTCAGGTCATGATCCCAAGGTCATGGGATGGAGCCCCCCACTGGGCTCTACACTAAGATTCTTTCTCTCCTTCTGGCCCTTTCCCCTGCTTACGCTCTCACTATAAAATCAAAAAATAAAATAAAAAATAAAATAAAATAATATCAGATAGAAAATATTATAGGTCATGCTATGGAAACAACATCAAATGTACTAACAACATCTCAATATGTGTTGCCCCAATCCCTGGGGAACTGAGCTCGGAGAAAGGGAGAGAACATGGAGAACTGCAAGCTGGTTTCTTTTTTTTTTTTTTTAATATTTGATTTATTTCTAGGAGAGAGAGAGAGAGAGACAGCGTGATCAGGGGAGGGTCAGAGAGAGAGGGAGATACAGACTGAAACAGGCTCCAGGCTCTGAGCTGGCAGTCAGCACAGAGCCGGACGTGGGCCTTGAACCCACGAACCGCAAGATCATGACCTAACCGAAAGTCGGACACTTAACCGACTAAGCCACCCAGGCGCCCCTGCAAGCTGGTTTCTTAAATGGTTTTACTCACATTTCATCGAGCAAAGTAAGTCACTTGGCTGTGCCCAATGTCAGGGGTCAAAGAAGTGTAATCCTCCCAAAGGTCTATGAAGAGGGCCACACTGGAAATACTGATAAACACGACAGTTAATAACAAAATAGGTAATATTTTGTTGGAGGTAATATACAATACTAGCATTTACTTAGCATTTACTATGACACATTGTTTTATGTTCTCTACATATTTTACTCATTCAATTCTCATAACAGCACTTGAGGCAGGTGTCAGTAAGGAAACTGAGGCACAGAGAAGCAAGGAAGCAACAAGAGCCAGGAATCGGACTCAGACAGTCGGGCTGCAGAGTCCACGTGTTATGATTGCATATCTTATGTTAGAAAACATTTTAAAGCTCAGAATTAATGCAGTAAGAATCTTATTTAAGGAGTTAGGAGGGAAGGGGCACCTGCATAGCTCAGTTGATTAAGCGTCCAACTTCAGCTCAGGTTGTGATCTTGTGGTTTGTGGGTTCGAGCCCCATATCGGGCTCTATGCTGATAGCTCAGAGCCTGGCACTTGCTTTGGATTCTGTCTCCCACTGTCTCTGCCCCTCCCCCACCCATGCTCTGTCTCTCTCTCAAATATAAATAAACATTAAAAAAAAGAATTTTGGTGGGAAAAAGCAAAATAACTCAAAAAGCAGTATATAAGAAAAGGAAAAATAAAAAGTAAAAATTAAGTTGAAAAAGATGTAAATGAGAAAAATCAATCCAATCACAAACTGGGTCTCTAAAACAACTAATAATATAGACAAATCTATGGCAAGATTAACCAAGACAAGATCCAGAAGATGCAGAAGAAATATATGAGGGACTAAAGGCATCTAACTAGAGATGCTGTGGAAATGAAACAATTGGGAAAATATTATAAATAGTTTTATGCCAATAAATTTGAAGTTGTGGAAGTGAATAAAGCCTAGAAAAATACCGTTCGCAAAAACTGACCAAAGAAGAAATAGAAACCTGGATAGTTATTAGAGAAAAAGAATTGAATTGGTGGTTTAAAATGTTCCCACCAAGAAAACACCAGATCAAACAGCTTAATCATAGGTAGTCTTGGTTCCCCCAAAATGTGAAGCCCATGTCAAGGGCTTGAGTGTAGATAGTTATTTTGGAAATTGAAGTGTTTTATTTAGGGAGTGGGGAACCAGGAAAAGTGAAACACGGAATAAGAAACAGCCAACACAATGGTGTCACCACTACGGACAAGTAAAGCTTCACACTGCTAGCTGGAAGGATTCCCGGCATTGTTTGCCCAAAGGATGGAAGAGAAAAGAATTTATCCTCCAGTTTCCACCCTCTGTTTGTCAAACTTTACCCCATGGAGTGTTCACTGTCTTGAACTTCCAGGTTTGCAAACCCTCCAGGGCTAGAGGTTTCTCCAAGCTCTCTTCACAGCAGTAGTGGAAAAGTTGTAGGACAGAAAGTGACAGATAGGTGGGGCAGCTGAGGCCAGATGCAGTTGGATTGCACCTGTGTGAAGTGGTTGTCACTGCAATTGCTAGAATAAAAGGAGAGCCGAAAGGATGTGAGGTGAGACACAAGAGCTGAGGCACACAGTAAATTCTAGTAAACATTCAAGGACCCCATCATTTCGATCTTATATAAATGAAGACGATAGATTAAGAAAGATCATCTCGGAGTGCCTGGGTGGCTTAGTCGGTTAAGCGTCCGACTTTCGCTTAGGTCATGATCTCGCAGTTCGTGGGTTCGAGCCCCGCGTCGGGCTCTGTGCTGACTGCCAGCTCAGAGCCTGGAGCCTGTTTCAGAGTCTGTGTCTCCCTCTCTCTCTGACCCTCCCCTGCTCACGCTCTCTCTCTCTCTCTCTCTCCTAGAAATAAATAAAAATATTTTTTTTAAAAAAGAAAGATCATCTCTCAACTCATTTTGTTAGACTAGCATAACGTTGATACTAAAACCATGCAAAACAGTATAAAAAAGAAAATGACAAGCTAATCTCATTCATCCACAGAAAACAGAAAAATCTTAGACAGAATATTAGCAAACCAAATCTAGCAATGTGTGAAACATGAACACAGTAAAGGGGAAAGAACCATGTGATTATCTGAATGGCTGCAGTAAAAAGTGTTCAATAAATTTCAACATTCATTATTGATTTCTTAAAAAATATTTGCAAACTTGGTATTGATGCGAACCTCCTTAACCTGATAAAACATAGAAAATAGCATACCTAACTATGATACTTTGAAATACTTCTATTAAGATCTAGAACAAGATAAGAATGTCTCTAGTTATTGGTTCTATTCTACATCATACTGGAAGTTCTAGGCACTTGACATGGGTTAAGAAAGAGCAATGAAAGCTGTGAGGATTAAACAAAGAGGCTAAAGTGTCATTACTTGCAGGTGACATGATTTTCTATGTAGAAAACTCAAAATCATTTCCATTAAATATGAGAATTAACAACAGTTGAGCACAATTGCTGGATACAAAATTAATATACAAAACCCAACTGTATTTTTATGTACCATCAGCTAACTGATGGAAAAATTGAGCAAGGGGAAAGAAGCAGCTTGCAGGAATAGCAAAATACAGAGTTCCTAGAAATAGCATCTAACAAAAGGTGTTCAAGTTCTTCAAGGAGAAAAGTATAAAACTCTATAGAAATGTATTAGTGAAGATCAAGTAAATGGAGAGAAACACCATATTCTTGACAAAGGAAACTTAATATAACAAATGTCAATTGTTTACAAATTGAATTATGAATTTAGTGCAATTCTAATAAAACCCCAATAGGGTTTTTTTCTTAAAACTGGGTAAGCTAGTTCTGAGGTTTATCTGGGAACTCAAGTGCTAAATGCAGACAAAATACTTCTGATTAAAAAAAAAGAACAAAGTGGGTTACTCTAACACCATCACAGTATAACACTCTAAAAATTAATATCATGGAATATCAAGGCAGAGTAAGACAACTAGACCAATAAATCAGAATTGAAACACAAACCCACTCATGTATAGAGATTCAGTTATAACAGAGTGGGCATTGCATATTAGCAGGGGAAGGATGGACTATTCAATACAAGAAGCTGGACGACTGTTTATCCATATGGAAAAAGATTCAATTAGATCTCCACCGCGAACAGTACACACAAACCCATTATGAGTTGATTAAAAGCTTAAATGGGAAAATGCAAACTGAGAAAACTCTTAGAAGATAATACTGGAGAATATCAATAGGGCTTTGACATTAAAATAGGGATTTCTTTTTTACCTGGGTTATAATCCAATACTCCATCATTTATTTAGCTGCTCAAATTGTTCTAACTTTGACCATGGAGAGCTCTGAAGGTTTCTGTGTCCCTTTGACATACCCCCATCATTGTGGGGGCATTTGAGCACATCCTTACTTTTTTCACATTGTAAGATACTCCAGGCTCATCTTGCATATTTCCTGCCGAGTTCTAGAATCAGTCGTTTCTCCAGAGATTCTTGCGTCTGAGCATTAGATGTGGGGTATTGTAGAGTCTCTCAGCAGACACAGTTAGGAAATACATATATGTATGCTATGTGTGTATATACAGTCATCTGTAAGTATTTCTATTTCTATCCATCAGTATTATTCATGTTAAGCTAAACACGAGTTCATGTTAAACTCTCCAGCTCTCATTCAGAGCCACATGGTTTATTCCAGCCTTGTTCCCTTGCTTGTCTGTAACCTCTCTCTCCAATAGTGAGAGATTTGTCACCCACAATCCATGTTCTCTAAATATCTATAATAAATATGAATTAGTGATTGAATAAGTAAATAAGTAGAGGAGAATAGACAACCCTCCTCTACAGAAAAATTCCAAATAACTTATAGATACTCTGTCCTCAAAGAGGTGGAGCATAACTCCCTACTCATTAAGTACAGTACACACATTATGACTTCTTTCTAGAGTACAGTATGGAAAGGAGTGAGAAATGTAACTTTATAGTGGAGAAACCTGACAAACATTACCTCAGCTAGGTGACCAAGGTTAACATCATCAGTGATGAGTAATGCTAATAGCATATATTTTTAATGTGATAAGATGAAAATGGCATTTTACCTCTGTGGTCCTCTTCCTGAAAACCCATAACTCCTGTTTAACATGGAAGAAAAAAAAAAAAAAACATTAGACAAACCCAATTGAAGGACATATTACAAAATACTTGACCAGAACTCCTTAAAACTGTCAATGTATCAAAAACAAGGAATGTCTGAGGAACTGTCATAGTCCAGAGAAGCCCAAGGGGATTTGATGACTAAATGTAATGTTGTATCCTGGATGGGATCTTAGAACATAAAAACTAAGGCAAAATGTGACTTTAGATAATAACAATGTACCAATATTGGTTTATCAGTTGTGACAAATGTACTGTAGTGACATAAAATGTTTATAGGAGAAACTGGGCATGGGATACATAGAACTGTCTCTAATACTTTTGCAACTTTTCTATAAACCTAAAACTATTCAAAAATAAAAAGTTCATTGGGGCACCTTGGTGACTCAGTCGGTTAAGTGTTTGACTTTGGCTCAGGTCATGATCTTGTGGTTCGTCGATCCAAGCCCTGCACTGGGCTCCGTGCTGACAGCTCACAGCCTGGAGCCTGCTTCAGATTCTGTATCTCCCTCTCTCTTTGCCCCTCCTCTGCTCGCACTTTGTCTTTCTCTCTCTCAAAAATAAATATTTAAAAAATTTTAATTGAATGTTTAAAAGGGAGAATTTCTTAAAAAAAGAGTAAAAGAAAAAAACAAAAAAGAAAAAGACTACCAATTTTGACTGCATTAGAATGGAGAACTTCTATTTATAAAAAAAACACCATCAGAAGAGTAAAAAGACAGGCCAAAGAGTGGAACAAGTTATTTGCCACACAGATAACCAAAAAAGGATCAGTATCAAGGGTATATAAAGAACAACCATGAGTCAATAAGAAAAATATGAACAATAGCATACAAAGATGATCAGAAGACTTAATAGGCATTTCACAGTAAACACAAATGGTACATAAACATATGGGAAGAAAAATTCCACCTTCATCAGTAATCATGGAAATGCAAATTAAAACCACAATAAAATACCACTTATCTCCCAAATTAAAAAGTCAGTCAACTCAAGTTTTAGCAGAACTGTGGAACAATCAGAACTCTTATTCACTGCTGAAGGACGGGTAAATTGGAACTCCATAAGGAGGAGTTTATTACTACCTAGTGACGCTTACCATGCCCAAGCCTTATAAGCCAGTAAATGCATTCCTAAATAGGTAGTTTCCAGAGAAACTTTTGTTCATGTCCACCAGGAGAAAGATACAAAAACATTCACTTAAAAGTTATTTATAATAGCAAAGAGCAAACAAACAAAAATCCCTGGAGGAAAACAGATATCCATCAATGGCATAGTGAATAGGTAAATTGTGGTATGTCCAAAAAATGGAATACCATACAGCAGTGAAAAATGAAGACACCACAACAGCACATATCCACATGGGTAAATTTCAAAAATAGGATACTGAGCAAAAGAGACAAGTGACAGAAGGATATATACAGAATGGTTTCATTTATTTAATGTCCCAAACATGTAAAATTAGATCATCTAATAGAATTAAAAACACAGGTGGCAAAACTATAAAGACAAAGAAATTATTAAAACAAAGTTTAGAATGATGGTGACCTGTCAGGTAGGAGTATTCAGGGGCTTTTGATGTACTAATACTCTCCTCCTACTTTTTTTTTTTTAATTTTTAAAAATTCTAAGTTTATTTTTGAGAGAGAGCAAGCAGGGGAGGGACAAGAGAGAGACAGAGGGAGAGAATCCCAAGGAGGCTTCTCACTGTCAGCTCAGAGCACAATGTGGGGCTTGAATCCATGAACCATGAGATAATGACCCGAGTCAAAACCAAGAGTTGGACACTTAACTGACTCAGCCACCCAGGCATCCTCTCCCACCCAGCCCCTGCACCTTCCTCTTTCTTAATCTCAGTATATGGGTAATCATTGTAATGGTAGTACTAGTAATTAACTGTACATACAATAATACATTCTTCTACCCATTATATGTGTAACCATTAGTCAATAACAACTAAGCAGCTTCATGAAAGACATGCTGATGAGCAAGCTATGCAGATGCACAGCTGGTGGTGGGAGTAAGCTGGGAGCATTTAATAGGCAGAATCTCTTTTCTGCTTCCACTCACTGGGACTGACTCCATTATCCAATACACCCAATTTCTCATTTAAAAAAATTTCTTTAAATGTTTATTTATTAACATTAAAAAAGAGAGAGTCTGAGTGGGGGAGGGACAGAGAGAGAGGGAGACACAGAATCTGAAACAGGCTTCAGGCTCTGAGCTAGCTGTCAACACAGAGCCCAACATGGGGCTCGAACTCAGACCGTGACATCATGACCTGAGCCCAAGTCGGATGTGTAACCCACTGAGCCTCCCAGGCGCCCCCCAATCTCTCATTTTAAATATGTTTAAAAGTCTTTTCATTTTCCATCTGGTCATTCCAGGTAATTGTCAGTGTCACCTTCCCTGTCCTTTCTGGACACATGCTTCCTTCTGGAGCTACACAATCAGATACGCTCTACTCCATTCCCATCAGGACTGGGTTTGTTGATGCCTGGACCTCTCTCCACACTCCCAGGCAGGCTCTGCTTTCCAGGTCTGTCCTGTTACCAAAGGCTGAAGGTCTCCATGTTTCATGTGAACTTCTAGTCGCCTTCTTTTGTAGGAATCTTGCCCACTCACGGCATCCCGGTCTTCTTTTTGTTCTGCTGTTTGTGTTCTTTCCCTCTCAAGACAACAAAAAGATTTAGTTTAGTTTAGTGTATCCTGACCTGAGATTCCCTTTCCCCACCTTACCTTCAAATTCAAAAGTTAATGATTAATGTTTCGCCTCCCTGTTTTGAAGGTATAGAGTCGTGATTAAGTATTATGGTTCTAGACTCAAAGTGATCTGAGTTTGACTCTCAGACCTGCCATTTAACAACTTCCACCTTGAGCTTTTTGCTTGGCCACCCGCTTGTCCAGCTTCTTCATTTATATAATAGGGATAATGGTTTTTTCCCACTTCAAAATGTGTCATGAACATTAAATTCAAAATGCGCACCAGGGTGCCCTGGTGGCTCAGTCAGTTAAGCATCTGAGTCTTGGTTTCAGCTCAGGCCATGATCTGACAATTCGTGGGTTCAAGCTCCATGTTGGAATCCCTGCTTGGGATTCTCTCCCTCCGTCTCTCTCTGCCCATCCCCCACTCGCGCTGTCTCTGTCTCTCTCAAAATAAATAAATAAATAAACTTTTAAAAACGCACACAAAGCACTTAGCAGTTGTCTGAAATGTAGCAAACACTTAATAAATGTCAGATATTATACCTTTACTTTTATCTTAATATTACTGATCTGTTTTGAAAGCTGTGTTCTTCTTTGTGGTAAAAATTTCTTGTTTACTTTTCTGGACTCTGAAATAGTCCTTTCCCCAAATTTCTTACCTTCCTACAGTCACTTCCACCACCTTGGCATCAAAATGAGATTCCAGAAAGTTAACCTAAAATCTACCCAGATAGATGGGGAGCCTGTCCAGGTCCTAACAGGCCCTTGAGGGGCCAGAACATTCTATACTGCTTTTCAGTAATTCTCCACAATGCCACATCCTTCTGCTAGTCTTTCTTTTTAAAATGTTTTAACATTTCTTTCTTTTTGAGAGACAGAGAGAGATAGAGCATGAGCAGGGGGAGGAGCAGAGAGAGGGAGGGAGACACATAATCCAAAGCAGGCTCCAGGCTCTGAGCTGTCAGCACAGAGCTCAACAGGAGGTTCGAACTCACCTACTGTGCGATCGTGACCTGAGCTGAAATCAAGAGTCTGACTTCTAACTGACAGATCCACCCAGGTTCCCCCTTCTGCTAGTCTTCAGCTTCTTCCTGATTTCATTCCTTTCACTGAGGTCATGGCCATTCACTTACTCTTTTCTCAGTGGCCTCAATCTTTACCTCTCTGGGACTAGCTGAAAATTCTCCATGCCCCCTGTTCTACTGTCATCCACACAGAAGAATCATAATTGGCTTGTCTCTCCCCTCCCTTTTTCTGTCATCCAATGACACTGATTTCAAAACTTTTTTTTTAGGATGTAAGAAAAAAGAGCCAACATTCAATAAGCTTTGGCATTAAAATATTTAAAACTTAACAAAACTAAGAATAGCACACATTAATACACTACACAAATAACATTATGAACATTACATAAATAACCTTGCATAAACTTTTAAAATAACCTCTGACAACCAGGATGTGTTTTATCATTAAAATAAACATCAAAAGAGGAAAGAAAAGAACGTACTCTCCCACGAGCTAGCGGATGTCTGCATCTTAACTTTTGAGCTTTATTCTGTTGGAATAAATCCTTGTTAGAACACAAATTCCTTCAAGAGGATGCAAATATTCTGAGAGAGATCATGATTCCGGCTGGGTTTTCAAACTGTGACCGCCAGTTTTCTGGTTCTATGGGAAGTTAATAGATGTTTTAAGACTGGAAAATAGATGTTTTGAGATGTTTTAAGTTAAGATGTTTTAAGAAAAGTCTTCTATGGTCAAACAAGGTGGGAAACGCTGGGTAAATACCTTGCTGTAGATGACAAGGTCCTGAATGATGTGGCCCCTCCCTGTGGCAGATCTCATCTTGTATTGCTCCTGGATCTCTCTATGCCCGATGCACCTGCCCCCCATCTTTCGGACCCCCACCATGCGAAGGCTCACTCCAACCTTAGCATCTTTGCATTTGCTAACCCCCCTGCCATGGATACTTTCCCTAGATCTTCATAGAGCTGCCTTCTTCTGGTCATTCAGGTCTCAGTTCAAATGTCACATCTGCAGAGGGGGTCTTTCCTGACCATGCCATTTAAAGTAGATACCCCACCACCACCACATCACTCTTCACAGCAATCTTTAAGTTTTACTTGTGTGTTATCTGCTCCCCCAATTACAACAGAAAACCATATGTGTTTTGTTTATTGCCAGAGCTCTGGTGACTAGAATAACATCTAGTACACTGTCGAAACAAATATTTGAATGAATGAATGAATGAATGAATGAATGAATCAGTATTAAATAGATTTCTTCGGCACAGGACTTCTCAGGGCCTTTCATATATGAATCCACATTGGATCTCTTCACGCAGAAGATGTAGTATGCAGGGTTTTCCAAACCCGAGTGCTCCCCAGAGCATCTAGCAGAAAACTTTTTCACTGTTTGGATTTGGAGGCACTGCCTCATTTATAGATGACTTTATACCCAAATGAATTAGTCTCTGCTTGCTAGTTTAGAGGGTTGGAAAATCCAGATGATCTGTGAGCCTGTAAACAGAGGGAAGGTAAATAGATAATGACAGCGGGGGTGGAAGAGATCTCAGAAGAAGCAGATAGAGACCTTTGCCCCACGTTGACCCCAACATCTAGATCATTAGATGTCTCTTAAAATATATCTTTGAATTAAGGCCTTACTCAGCGCAGCCATACCTCGTGTTGGACTTACTTGCTTCTGCTGAAGCTTTATTTATAAACAGGAAGGTTGCCACCCTCAATAAAAACAGATTCACACACACCTAACATACACAACTTCAATAAAGGCTCCAAATTACCTCCTGACCCTGAATTAGCATACAAGTCCAAGGATGTTATTTTGTAACTGACGAGGATTCCTGCCTTGCTGACATTATGGCTCTTCCTTATCTGAATGTCTCAGCAATTTCCTTCTTGCTACATCCACGGAGGGCTGAGATCAGGGCAGACTGGGATAATGCCAGGGAGATAGTTTTCTCCACTTTGTATCTGCTGGAGAGAGAATACTGAATACCTTCTTCTCGAAAAGGTCTTCCTGAACTTCTTGACTGCTGCCAGATGAACTGGGGAACGAGAAGGGCATGGGGGTGGCTGAAGAGAGGAAACTGCCTGCTGGGGGCATTAAAATAACACCTCATTCTCCGTCTTGGATAAATTGTAAACAGGTTCAATATTTTAATTTGCTTGAAAAATACTTTTGCTAAACGCTTCTAAATTGGCTTAAGTGCTCAGAGGAGAGAAAATGATTGTTACAGAAATCAAGCCCCAATTAAACCATGTACTAGCTGCAGAAGTACTATAATTGAACTTAAAATCCAGGTATCATGATTTTTTTTTCTGCAAGAAGGTATCAAAACTGTCAACAGTGACAGCCTTTGGAAAGAGGAACTTGGGGTAGGTGAGGGATGTATGGAGGGAACTTTTTACTTTCTGGCTTTCTGTTCCACTTGAGTTTTATCATATACACATATTACATTTATTATTCTTTTATTTTTTATTTTCATTTATTTATTTTAATATTTATTTATTTTGAGAGAGAGAGAGCAGGGGAGGGGCAGAGAGAGAGGGGGACAGAGGTCGGGCTCCTGCTGACAGCAGAGAACTCAACATGGAGCTCAAACTCGTGAACCGTGAGATCATTACCCAAACTGAAGTCATACACTCAACCAACTGAGCCACCCCGGCGCCCCTATCATATTTTTTAATGTCAATGCATAAAAAGGATGACTTTTCTTAACTGGGTGGCCTCTCTCCATTTTAGTACTCAGATCTGGGGTAAGAAGAAGGAAGAAACGGAACATGTAGGAAGAACCAGAAACGACCATCTTGGAACTCCTGAGGGAGTTGGGACCTAGCTAAGCCCTGGGTTTGGTGCAACTTGCCTTATCTGAGGTTTTT
>NW_027528345.1:8385771-8415945 GCF_008692635.1 Crocuta crocuta
ATCTGTGATTTGTGGCAAGCCATACCTTATTACTGAGGAAGAGAAGGACTGTATTAATGGAATCATTGACAGCCCCCTCCCCAGTCCTCTCCTGGTAGAATACAAGCAAGAACTTTTGTACCCTATTGTTGAAAAGGATGATTCTCGGGGCGCCTGGGTGGCTTAGTCGGTTAAGCGTCCGACTTTCGCTTAGGTCATGATCTCGCGGTTCGTGGGTTCGAGCCCCGCGTCGGGCTCTGTGCTGACTGCCAGCTCAGAGCCTGGAGCCTGTTTCAGAGTCTGTGACTCCCTCTCTCTCTGACCCTCTCCTGCTCACGCTGTCTCTCTCTCTCTCTCTCCTAGAAATAAAAACATTAAAAAAAGAAAAGAAAAGAAAAGGATGATTCTCCAGATAGAAAAGGACTGGATTTTTCTCATTTCCTTCAGAACCTTGATGCTAAACTCAGAGACCTTGCCTGGTTCACATCTACCTGAACTGGAAAAATGTCCACACCTCCCAGATTGTCTCCTTTGTGGCCTGTCCTCCTGTCCCTGCCCTGTAAGAGTGGGAATGCCCCCTGGGCTTATGCAATTTAGGATCAACTTCTTGAACTGGTTCTTTTGATGAATAGACTGTGCAGTTTGCTAGGAAACAAAGGTACAAAAACATTAGTTCTTGCCCCCTGGGGTAGTTAATAGGTATTGAATCTAAAACTTTTCCGGATCAAGTTTGAAGAGGAAGAAGGAGGAGGAGGAGGAGAAAGGGGGGTAAGAAGTAGGAAAAAACTTTAAAAAAAATGAAGCAGTTCTAATATCCTTGATATCTTTTTTTTTTTTTTTTTTTTTTTTGAGAGAGAGAGGTAGAGACAATGTGATCAGGGGAGGGTTAGAGAAAGAGGGAGACACAGAATCCGAAGATAGGCTCCAGGCTCTGAGCTGTCAGCACAGAGTCCAACATGGGGCTGAACCCACGAACTGTGAGATCATGACCTGAGCCGAAGTTGGACACTTAACCGACTGAGCCACCCAGGCGCCCCCCCTTGATATGTTTATAGAAATGTATGCCTTAACCCAGGTGACCTTTCACATACTTGTCATTATGTCTTTATAGCCTCTACCTAGTCCAACCTCCCTTCCTCCCTCCCTTTCTTTCTACAAATGTTTAGTGATCACCTACTAAGTGGTAGGCATTGGTGTAACAGAAGATACAAAGATAAATAAGACAGGTTCTTGTTCTCAAATTGCTCATTAGGACGATGTGATAAATCCAATGGAGTGCCAGTACAGTGCTAGGAGAGCAGTTAGTTCTGAGCAAAGACACCAGGATGACTTTATAGCTGTGATAAATTTGAACTCCAGAGAGAAAGGTATGGTGAGCAGAATTTTAAGATGGTCCCCATGACCCTTACCCCCTGGCATTACTCCCACGATTGTATGTGGCAAAAGGGAAATTATCCATGTGTGCCTAATGTAATCACAAGAGCCCTTTCAAAACTGATGCTTTTGTCGAGAGCAGCGAAGAATAAATCAGAGAGATCTGAAGCAGGAGAAGACTTGACCTGCCATCGCCACCTCGAAGATGGAGGGACCACCTGAGAAGGAGTGTGGGTGAATTGAAGGAGCTGTGAGACACCCCGCCGACAGTGAGCAAGGAAACGGGGACCTCAGTCCTGCAGCCACAGGACATGAATTCCAAAAGCCTGAACGAGCCTGGAAGCAGATTTTTGCCTAGAGCCTCCAGATAAGAGCCCACCCTGGCCAACACCTTGATTTTGGCCTCGAGAAGCTCTAAATAGAGAATCCAGTGGAGCCCATTTGGAATTCTGACCTAAAGAACAGGGAGATCATAAGTGGGTGTTGTTTTAAGGCACAACATACATGATACTTATTACATAGCAACAGAAATCTCAAAGAGTCTTCTATTCAGAGGGAACAGCAGGGGCAGGATGATGTAAGAGTGCTCTTGTTGTGCCGAGAGAGAGCGAGAGCGAGAGCGAGAGCGAGAGAGAGAGAGAGAGAGAGGGCAACCAAGACCACTGAAGCCGAATTAAGGGAGTCTTTATTACCGGCCAGGACCGCATAGGGTTAATACAGAACTCCAAATGTGTGGCTCCGAGTCCAAGGACTTAGGGCTTTTTATAATGAGCAAGCAGGCAGGCGGGCAGTGCAGAAGCAGAATTGAGCGGTTATTGTAAAAAGGTGACAAAGTGATAATAAAGAGAGCGGCCCTTATCCTGGTGTGTAGGAAAACATTCGTTGTTTTGAAGGCAAGGTTTAGGGTTTTGGGGAGTTTCAAGGGAATAGCCATTATCTCAAGGACAAAGTATGCAAACTGTGTCATAAATAACCATTATCAGGGAACGTTAACCCTTGCCTTCTTATTTGTGTTTTTCCTTGCACCTGAGGAGAGTTATGTAGCCCTCCCAGTGCAGGCCCAGAAGGTAAACTCTGGGTCAGGATGGAAGGACTGAGGCTAAATTCATGTGCAACACTCTGAGCCTTTGGGGGAGAGCAAGTAGCTCAGAAACTCAGGGTGGAAGGATGTACAGGAGGGGCATGGGAAGTCTACAAAGTTGAGTTTGAGCCAGATTGGCAAAGTCATTAAATTTTATGCATGTCAAGGAGTTTGAGCTTTATTCTTTCTTTCTTTCTTTCTTTCTTTTTTTAAGTTTATTTATTTATTTATTTTGAAAGAGAAAGAGAGATAGAGCATGGGGGAGGGGCAGAGGGAGAAAGAGAATCTCAAACAGGCTCTACACTCAGCACAGAGCCTGACGCAAGGGGCTCAATCTCACGATAGTGAGATCATGGTCTGAGCCAAAATCAAGAGTCGGACACTTAACCAACTGAGCCACCCAGGCACCCCTAAACTTTATTCTTGAGCACTGCTTTCTTCTTCCCCTTCCCCCTGTCCCCTACCCCCTAGCTATTTCATCTCCTGCCCAGCATGGAAATACTCCTCTTATTTGACTAATGTCTGGGATGTCCATACTGTTTTTTATGCTTCTCTCTTTCTTTTCTGCTTAATATCCACCTGCTCTTCATTTTCAGTGCTATTCCTTTTCAGGTGGTGATGCCCAGTCCTGCCTGATGATGTGGTGGGAAGAAGATGTAACTATGTGGCCAGATGTAACTGGTGCCCAACTCCACCAATGTCTCACCAGGCCCTTACGAAGGGGACTAGTCGATGGTGATGAGGGAGTGAAATCAGCTTCCCTAAATGGATGAAACAGCAAGAAACACCTGGAAGTCTCATTTATGTAGTGACAGAAAAAGTACAGGCAGCACGGCTCTGAGCACTGACTCAAGGACCCTATTGGAGAAGTGCCATCTGCCCAGAAAATGGGGGAGGTGAGAAGCACTAGCCAGGGCCCTAACAAGAAAGTAATTCATCCCCACAGGGTCAAATGAAGAGACTTTGAAGAAAGGTCAATTGACAGATGTATGGGTAAGGTTGAGAACAAAAATGGTGTATGGAAATGGCAGGAAATCATTACCACCTCGACTTCCGGGGGCTGAGGGATAAGGAAAGAAATAGTAACCAGAGCCCAGTGAGAGCCGGAACCCTGAAGAGTGGGTCACCTGGTGGGAACTGAAAGCCACAAAGGTATGGAACTATTACCAGAGAATTACTTTGAAGTAGGAAGAAGCAGGGAGAAATACCCAGCCTCTTTCTCCTCTCCCTGATCCTTTGAAAGTGGCTCTCCTGGCCGGACCCAATCAGAAGCCAGTAGGTGAGAGGGCCCAGGGAGATGTGGTCCAAAGGGGTCAGCCTCCTGGAGCCCAGAACAGAGCAAAGAAAGATGGAGAATGGATCTGGGGGACAGGTAAGAGTGAGGAACAGAGAATGATCAGCAGATAGGGAGGACCAAGAAGCTATTGGTCTTGCCATGACATTGACTTTGCCATGACTTGGGCCACGTATGGGCTCAATCATGACCACTTTGAACCCTTGGATCCTCTCTATGGCTGGAGGGGCCTATTGCTGGTGGGACCCAGAGGAGAGGTAATCTGAAAGGAGGAAAGATCCCATGACAATAAACCTCACATCTTGGCCCTCCAGTCCAGGACCCTCTGTGAGTGCAATCACCTCCTGCAATAGGAGAAGGTTTGGGAGAATAAACACAGGGGGATCATATGTCATTGTGGGAGCTTCTAACCCAAGGACTTTAGGGGCTTCCCAGATATGGCAGCTTGAACTATTTAAGGTTTACATACTCAGAGTGGTGGGAAACCATGCATAGAGCAGCAGACTGGGCTGTCGGTTTCTGCCAGGGCTATAAGGCTGCGTTTTGGAAGGAGAGGGGCAGCAAAGGGATCACATAGGGGAAGGATGTGGTTAAGCCTTTCTTTCGGGGCACAGCTTGTTATCTTTTGGGTCAAGAAAATTACAGGGAATTGATAAATTTACTAGGACAGCAAGAATCACACTATTTTTTTTCCAGCTTTAACTAAGGACATTCTTTTCCCAAAATATTCTCGTTGGGCTTAGAATGATCCTAGGAAAGTTTCTAACCAACTAGAGACTTAAACGTTAATTCTGATGAAGAGCCACAGTCAGTACTATTAGGACAGATGGAGTCTTTGAGCAACCCAAATCCCACTACGCATACCGCCAGGCTTCCTTGTCCAGTTTGGACAAGCCCCTGCTCCCTCACAACATTTGGCTCAGAAAGGTCAAGTATTCTCTTTCCCCTCTGGCCTAACTTCACAGCTGGCCCAGTCCCCTGGGCTCACTGGGGTAAGCTTCTCTGGCCCAGTGGGACTTCAAGGACCGGGTTAGCAACTGCGAGCAAAGATAAAGCAGACTGAAGCCCAAATGAAGGGCCAGGGAAGGCGGTAGGCACAGGGAGGACTCACGCTCTGGCTGAGTGCAGTCTCCCCTCCCTCCAGATGGTTCCGTGTGGCCCAGCCCACCGGCTCTGGGTCTGGACACTCGGCTCTCTCCCTCAACCTCAAGCAGCTGGCCAGGGCTGTTCTTCCCAGGAACGTGGCCTGTTTACTCTACCCTCATGGCCCAAATTCCCTCCTGAACCCAAAGAGAGCCCCAACAGCGAGGTCTGGCCCCGAACTTACACAATCAGGCCCTCTTCTCTGGGTCCCCAGACACAGGGGGGACCAGGCCAAGACAGGGCTGGGAGGCCCGGGTCAGCGTGGCCAGTGGGGAGGGAGAAAGATGAACCCCAGACCACGCTGCCCTGTGGTATCTGCAGCCTGCCTGAGACCGCAGGCGAGACACACACAGAGGCGTCACAGACCCTGCCATCCGGCCCTCCATGGCTCCCCAGGGATTCCTGGAGCCCGTAGGCTTGGCGTGAAGCCTTCAGCCAGACTCTGTATTCATTAAATGCAGGCTGGACAGATAGGGGGGGGGGGGGGGACAGAGGGAGGGATGAAGGCCATCATCTGACTTTCCCTGCTTTGATGCCCAAAGATCAGCTAAGGGCCAGACATGGCTTAGAGTTTATTAGCTTCACTCTAAGTGAGTGAAACCTCCTGTGAATAAAGTTGGAGCTCTCTGTGTACCATCAGTGCCTCCATCCTTGCCCTAACCCTCAACTCCAGTTCCCAAGTTTCCCGAGGAGCAGATTCTTTCTCCTGGAGGCACCGGGTGCTGGGGCGCCCTCCTCGCCAATCAGCCAGCTTTCAGTTTCCTAACCTCACTTTGTTAAGTTCAGGCCCCCCCCACCGCACACACCCCCGCCCAATTACACACCTCACATGCCATGGCAGGAATCAGTAATCGGGCAATTACTCTAACTGCCGGGTGCCGGGAGGAAGGGACCCACCCACACACCCGCTGCTGAATACTTTCTTCCAGGGTTCTGTTTTCCTCCTCTGAGTGGGGCTGATGGCTAGGTGCTTTTGGGGAACTCAGTGTGCCCTCTGCTCCCAATGACACCCCCCCCCCCCCCCAAAGGAGAAAGGGCTCAAGGCAAGTCAAAGGAAGCTCTCCAAGATGCTATAGACAAACCTTGAGCCTGTCTCCACCAAGCAAGTGGGCAGCATGGGGTGATGTCTGCACAGAGTCCGCCGAAAGATTTGGGTTTGTGCTGAGCTCCCTGAGACACATACCGCCCCATGCTGTGGGCCGCTGCCCCCAGTCCGGGGTTCTTGCTATTCTTATCTAGCTGTGTCCATTGAGGTCAGTCTGGACCAACTGATGCTCAATAGCTTGATTAAATCTGCATGTGCCTGAGGATGAACAGAAGTAGAGGAGGAAGTTACCAAGTGAGAATATGCCCCCACTCCTGTTGTAGATAACAGCCCAAAAGCTCACTTAGAATTAGTACATGTGGAAGCTTTGATCTCTTCGCTTAATTAGTGCAAGGTGTTATATGGATGGGTCCACCCACATAGTTACTGCCTTTTATCCCATCCTGAGTACTGAAAAATTAGTTTATTGACCATAAGTCATTGTTTAGAAATTGTTTCAATGTACCCAAAGGTCACTGATATATGTGAACATGTATTTTTAATGGGGTTGTTTGGCTCCTAAGCATAGATTATACTTTCTGAGAACCCTCTTGTTAAAGAAAACCTGGCCCCTCTGATTGTTTCCTCCCACCTCCGGCAGGAAGGCTTTCAAGCAATGGCACCTATCCCCTGCCCCGGTCTCTGATGAGCTGGTCTTCAGATCCTACAAGTTCAATGCAGATTGGATGGTGGCCATGGCCCTGATGATACTTATACATAAAGTCCCCTTTATCACTCCTCCCCCCAGACTCTGTCCCCTCATTGTCCCTGTACTTCACCTGGCACCTGATCAGGCCCTAAGAGAGTCCCCTTTTGCCTAGCCAGGAGGTGGTGTGCCACGGTGGAAAGGTTAGGTGCTCTTTTCCCTACCAGGTCTCCTGCCCCCCCCTTTTTAAAAAAATTTTTTAATGTTTCATTTATTTCTGAGAGAGACAGCATGAACAGGGGAGGGTCAGAGAGAGAGGGAGATACAGAATCTGAAACAGGCTCCAGGCTCTGAGCTAGCTGTCAGCACAGAGCCTGATGTGGGGCTCGAACCCACGAACTGTGAGATCATGACCTGAGCCAAAGTCGGACGCTCAACCGACTGAGCCACCCAGGTGCCCCTCCTGGGGCCCCCTTTGACTTGCCCACACTGTGCTGCCACCACCTGCAGACTCCTGATCTGCTACATGCACTTCAGGGCCCCTGCCTGGGCTTTTCCCCAACCACAGGCACAGCCTCCAGTTTCCAACCCCTAAGCCACTTGGGTGGGACTTTCAGAGATGATACCACCTCCCCACTCAAGCTCAGCTCAGCCTTATGAAGTCTAACCTCAGGTTGGATGGGGAGAGGGCCTGGACACCTCAAGCCCAACCCCGTGTGGGCAGGAAATAGAGGACTCACAAAGAAGTAAATATGGCCTCATGAATCTCCCACATGGACACCATTTGGACACTGGATCAGTGTTGCTACCTGCCCTTTGCCTCTCCTCACCCTCACCCCAAACGTCAGAGCAAAATTCTCTGCAACAAGTTTATTCTGGAGCCAGCATAGAAATTTGTGGGCATGCCTGTGTGTATATGTGGGGGGGGGGGCACACCTGTGCGTGCAAGAAGGGGGGCTGTAGAGGCATGTATGAGATAGGAAAAGCCACGGTAACACAGGACAGGACGACAGAGGAAAGTCCAGGTGGACAAAGCCGGGGAAAACAGCCGGTTTGGTTCAGACTTGAAGGGGCTCGTGCTGAAACGGGTCCACACGTTTGTGTGTCCCTCCTGTGCGCTGAAGGAATGGACACCCCGAGTACAATGCCCTTCTGTGGATTGTGTGAGCCAAGCAGTGGGGGACAGAGGTACACAGGACAGATCCAGCGTCAACAGATGGAGGTGACAGTGAGATGATCGCATCTTACACAGAAGATAAAGGGAGCATAAGTGCAGATAAGGTAACTTTCAGGGCCAGGACTCAGGAAAATTGTGAGTGAGTAATCCATGTTGGCTTTCCTGGGACTGGCAATGCCACTCTCAGTTCCTCTGGACACCTCTGCCTTACAACCCAGGCAAGCTAGAAAAGTGAATGTGGACAATGTTAACAGACACACCATATCTGCTAAAGGACAGAGACTGTCAGAATTTTAAAAGTCAATCTATAGTTTGTTCATGGTTCATAATAACACAAAAATGTTGTAAGTGAAATGGTTTAAAAGAAAGTCGGGATAGCAATATTAATATCAGCCATAATAAAATTAGTAATGAGTAATTAATACCAAATGGATTTTAAAGCAAGAAAAAAATACAAGCACTATAGGGATCAAGAGGATCATTACTAACGGAAACTATACCAGGAAAATACACTAAGAACTAACTCTGCATGCGTTTAGCGAGATAGTGTTGAAATACATGAAGCAAAAATTGACAGAATTATAAGGAGAAATTAAAATATCCAAAATGAGGGGCGCCTGGCTGGTTCATTTGGTAGAACATACAACTCTTGATCTCAGGGCTGTGAGTTCAAGGCTACCTTGGGTGTAGAGACTGCTTAAAAATAAAAATTTTTTGTATTAAAAAAATTTGGGGGACACCTGGGTGGCCCAGTCCGTTGAACATCTGACTTCTGCTCAGGTCATGATCTCACAGCTCGCGGGTTTGACCCCATATTGGGCTCTGGGCTGACAGCTCAGAGCCTGGAGCCTGCCTCAGGATTCTGTGTCTCCCTCTCTCTCTGCCCCTCCCTTGCTTGTGCTCTGTCTCTGTCTCTCAAAAATGAACAAGCATTAAAATTTTTTTATTTTTTATTTATTTATTTTAAATTTTTAATGTTTTATTTATTTCTAGGAGAGAGGAAGAGACAGCATGAGCAGGGGAGGGTCAGAGAGAGAGGGAGTCACAGACTCTGAAACAGCCTCCAGGCTTGAGCCGGCAGTCAGCAGAG
The DNA here is from genome assembly GCF_008692635.1 of Crocuta crocuta. Lineage (NCBI taxonomy): Eukaryota > Metazoa > Chordata > Mammalia > Carnivora > Hyaenidae > Crocuta > Crocuta crocuta. The sequence goes on from NW_027528345.1 coordinate 8,394,640, forward strand.
CCCGACGCGGGGCTCGAACCCATGAACCATGAGATCATGACCTAAGCGAAAGTCGGATGCCCAACCGACTAAGCCACCCAGGCACCCCTTATTTTTTAAGTTTATTTACATATTTTGAGGGAGAGAGCATGGGGGTTGCTGGGAGCAGAGAGAGAGGGAGAGAGAAAATCTCAAGCAGCCCCCATACTGTCAACACAGAGACCAATGCAGGGCTTGATCTCACAACTGTAAGATCATGACGTGAGTCAAAATCAAGAGTCAAATGCTTAACCGACTGAGCCGCCCAGGTGCCCCAAAAATAAAATCTTTTTAAAAAACCACCTTAAAACATTCAAAATGAGAATGGGAGATTTCCATTTATCTTTTCCAGAAACTCAAAGGTCAAGAAGTCAAAAATTGAGTAAGAACATAAATCATAAAAATAGAAATTAAATCTTGATCTGAAGGACATATATAAAGCCTTGCATCCCCAAACTGGAGAATACACGTCCTTTTCAAGAACACATGACAAAATATTTACAAAAATAGATCATAAAGTAAGTCTCAAAAAACTGATCCCCCCATTTTTTTTATATATCCTATGACCACAATGATGTAAAATACAAGCTCGATCTCAAAAGGATAAATAAAATCTTCTTTGGTGAACTTCAAGTACTCTCCTAAATAATTTATAGGTCAAAGGAAAATACTTAGTTATGAAAGTTATAATCAAATAATAACTAAAACAATATACATCAAAATTTGTGGATGCAGAGAAAATAGTCTTTATTGGAAAACATACAGTTTAAAATACATTGATAATAACATAAGATTGAATGTTAAGGAGCTACGTATTCAATTAAAGACTCAAGAGGAGATTCAGAGAAAGTAGAAACAGAAATAAAAGCAAAGAAATGAACCGGGAGACAAACTCAAAAGCTGGCTTCTGAGTTTACTGAAAATAGAAAATAAAATAGCAAGATTCATCAGGAAAGAGGTGGCGGAAACAGCCTTCAGGCCAACTAGAGATGGTGTAAATAGATATAAGAAAGGCTGAGGGACTCTTACGGCATTGGAGAAAACACATCTCCCTCCCCACTTCCACTGGCCACGTATTGCCCGTGTTTTTATTTATCTTTGTATCTTCAGAGGCTTGCTGTCTCGTACATGATAGATATTCAGTGGGTTTGTTGCCTGAAATCAAATCCCCTTCTCGAGTAGACCGTCTGTGGCCCCAGTGCTGGAGCAAACAGTCTGTGGACAGAGCTCTCAACAGAGATCACATATCACTGGTTGTTCATAATGTTAAATAAAGCACCTAAGTTTAGGAACACCATACTTTAAAAAAATATAAATAAAATAAAATAATTAATAATAATAATACAATCAAATCAAGGTTATTGTTATAGTCACATTCTTCTCCCCTGCTTGGATGAGACTGAATAAGGGAGAGAAGCGTAGAGTGTAGCTGGGAAAGAGGCCGGGGAGAGAGTGATACTCATTGCCCGGGATGCTGGGGAGCCTGTGTCCTACATGTGAACCCCAAATGCCAAGCCGTTGAGGGGCAAGGAGTTCGAGAACCCCTGGCTGATAATGACAGCTGTGCCCAAGCTCTATATGCCAGGATACCTGCATCTGCCAGATTCTCACATCAGTCTTTGAAATCAAAGAGTTGGTCTCAGCTTTCACAAACACCCCGCGTGCATCAGGAACAAGAGCAAGAACGCACATGGCCAGGAAGGAGTATTTCTGGCTGGAAATGGAAATGGCTAGGCATACGATGCAGGACACTGATGTCTAGGATTTCAGAGGTAATAGGGAGGCCTCCTAACCGCTTCCAAAACACCCACCCTTTCCAGGCCCTGAGGCTTGAACCACTCCTTTGTGGTTCTACCCCCTCCCCCCACCTTGGCTTTGTCCCCTGAAGAGAGGTCACCCCTCAGCCTTATCAGCCATTGCTAACTGTGAATTCAAGTGTCAGATGCTTTCCCGACTTGAGGTTTGGTGGGGGCGGGCTGGGTGGAGTGAGTTGAGGGCAGGAGGGCGTGAGGACACTGGCTGCCTGAGGGAAAAACAGGGAGTTAAAACTGCCCAGTGCAGAGTTCTGCCCAGGGCCAGTACTGAGCTTGTGGTGAGCTAAAGGGAGAGCCCACAGGCTGGGAGCCAGATGCCTTCCGGATGCCCCAGCACAGCTGGAAGCCATGTGGCCTCTGTGTGTCAAGGGCCAGGAGCACAAGCAAAACGGCAATCAAAGGGCGGAGGGAGATGCGTGCAGAACATCTGGCTCTGCAAATAACAGCTTCCAGGGAAGCTGCTTCACGTGAGTGCACAGTGGATGGGTGGTAAGGACGTGCACAGCTATCACTCCATCATCTACCTGCCATGTCAGCAGCAATGCAGAGTCTTTGAAGGCAAAGCCCGGCAACCCCAAAACAGTAATGACACACATTTGTAAGGCACTTTACAACAGAGACAGAGCTTTCAGATGTGTTATCTGCTATAGCTTCACAACATCCTCTGGGAGTATGTATTTAAGATTGTTTTTATTTTGCAAAAGAGGAAACTGAGGCTCAGCAAAGATAAGAGACTATGGTACGGCTGGGACTTCTCACTCAGCCCCATATGGTTTATGCCTTTGCTTCTCAAAGTGTGGTCACAGACCAGCAGGGTCAGCCTCCCTGGCAGCTTGCTAGAACTAAGGAATCTCAAACCTAGACCTGGTGATTCGGAATCTGTATTTTAACAAGATTTCCAGATAGTCACATTTAATATGCACATGAAGATTTGAGAAATAGCATTTCCACCACATCAGACCATTCCTCATAAACACCTGATGATCTACTTGAGTTATACACTCTTGGGAACTCTCAGTTGTTTTGAGCTTCTTTCTTTTTATTTTTAAATTTTTAAAATTGTTTTGGAAGGAGCTTCTCAAAAGCACCTGCACCTACTCCATCATGGTAAAACTGATGACCGTGACAAATTTTCAAAAGCCAGTTTCTAGCAAAACTGAGGTGAAAACCCAAATCTCTTCTCCTTTGGCTCAAAAGGCATCCTTTACACCTGCTGCCCTCTTCCTATTTCTTTATTTATCTTTTTAATTTTCATTTTTGGTAGTTTTCATTTGGGGTTCTGTATGTATGTATGTATATATGTATGTATGTATTTATTTATTATTAAGTAGGGTCCACGCCCAGTGTGGGGCTTGAACTCATGACGGAGCAGGGGCGGGGGCAGATCAACACCCTGGGATCAAGACCTGGGCTGAGATCAAAAGTCAGATGCTTAACTGACTGAGCAACCCAGGTACCTCTGGGGTTCTGTTTTAAAGGCAGGCTTTCTTTGCCAATTACGAGCAATTTAGGCTAATAGTGAACTTTATTGCATTTTCTTTCTTTTTCTGTTTTTAAAACTTCATTTACTTTTAAGAGAGAGAGCACAGCAGGGAAGGGGCAGAGAGAGGGAGAGAGAATTCCAAGAGAGAGCATCTGTCAGCACAGAGCCCGATGTGGGGTTCGAACTCATGAACAGTGAGATCATGACCTGATCTGAAACCAAGAGTCAGACGCTTAACTGATGGAAACACCCAGGCACCCCACCACTGCATTTTCTGAGCACACGTTCTTAGAGAATAAAAACAAGAACAAGAACAGGAGCAATGGTGGCATTCTCTTTGTTTAGTATCTGCTACTTTTTCAGTGTTTTTATACCTATGGTTCCATCACATGACAGGCAACCATAGAAAACCAGCCTGGTATGAAAGATTGATCCTGGGTAATCTGGGACAATCACTGGGTTGGTTACAAATAAACATTAGATGTAATAACATGCAGAGAGATATACTTAATAATAATGTGTGAAGAGATATCTACGGATCTGTAAGGATGCAGGCCACCCTAAAACTTGTGTCTGTCCAGCGCAAGTATGGGACTTTGGCAATTTTTTGGTTAATTTGCTAAGTCTAGATGGCCAAACCAGATAATTCAGGCCAGTGGTAGATTTTTGAACCTAAATATTCTGGTTTGGCTGTCTTCATTTATAAAGTTAACCTGATACTTGCCAAATCACTGAGTGTGAACTCTATCGGGGGAAAGAAATGCTCATGTGAGTGCGAATGCACACTGGTTTTCACATGTACATTTACATGTAATTCCACTTGGGCCATTTTCTTCTTTGAGAGGAAATAATATCGACTCCAATAGCCATCCCACAGGTGGTGGGAAATCCAGAGTCCCTCTCAATATTGTCAGGAATGTTTGGGGTGGGATTAGGGTTGGCTGTATGCTCCCCCTCCCCACCCAGTCACTTCTGGCTCCAGGTTCCTGCTTCCATAAGTTTCTCTCCCTCTTATGTCTTGTCTCCTGTGCACATTTTCATGCCCCACTTGCACTGAACCAAACATCTAATTCAATCCATTTACCATGATTTCTCCAAAACATCACTCAACAAGACCAGCAGATATGGGAGACTTTCCCTGTAGACATGGAAGTAATTGAGGAGCCGTTCTTTGCTGCACAATAGAATAGAGCGTAATGTTGATGACTATAATCTTTGTCCTTAAAAGTCCTTCAGCTATTCCCTTTCTCTCCATTGGCACCATGGGGAATTGTCTTCTTCTTGGGCTCAAGCTTCCTACTATGTTGTGCTTCATTCTTCATCCAAGTTCCCCCTAAGCTAAACAGCTCTCTCCCACAAATCCCTATTTGGGCATCTCTTTGTCTCAGTCCAAGCCACTCCATTCAATGACTGCCTCCACAACCCAAGTGGCCTGTCATGACGTTTGTTCAGCAAAGCGCCCAAGGATGAATTCTCCCACAGATGGTCAGTGACAGTGGGCCCTTTCCTGACCCACAAATGCCCTTCTGTTACAGGACAGATAGATGGACAGCACCCAGGCGCTGGTGTGTGTGTGAATGTATGTGCAAGCGTGGGTGAGAGAAGGTGTATCTGCATGTATGCATATGTGCGACTGTGTGTGTGGGCACATGTAGGGAGCAGCCCTGGGAATTAGACCACGTGTGGTTACAAAAATGTGTATAGCATATGTCTAGATCCACTTGTGAGGTGTTGGATCCAGTGCTGGGGAGTCCCATGTGTCAGGCCCATAAAGGATTCCAGGACGGGATCCCCCACTTCCAAGCTACACTTCTTTGGTGCAGCATAGACACAAAGGAAAATAAAGAGGTAGCACCATGGGGAACTACAAAGACTAATGAATTAGTTCCAAGGTCATGTTGGTTCTCAGAGACCCGAGCTCAAGCCTCCTACTACATACCCTGTACCTACCATGTGCCACGGCAACCTGCCACAAGCACCAGTGGGAAGGAAAAAGCTGGGTAGAAGGTTCTACTCCTCAGGCATGGAAGGCCCTGGGGGAGGGTGAGCAAGATAGGCTGTGAAGCCTCTCCTTCCCAGGAACCACTGATGCCCCAGGAGCCCGCTTGTCAAAGCAGGGAAGGGCCTGGCCTCCCCAGAGGGAGAAGGAGGGCAAGAATGCCCTGTGGGAACCCAACCTGACCTGAGAGTCTATGACACATGGGTTTCAAGGAAAGGAATGTGGGCCCAGCTATGGCCCAAGTTAGAAGGATAGGGGCCTTTGGAGTAGAGGGGGGTCAGAGTAGGGTTAGCATTTCACCAGTCCCTTCTCCCATACTGCTTCTACTCCTCAGGGCTTAGGTACCTCCGGAGGGGTTGAGGTCACGAGACAGTATGTTTAATGTCACTGGGAGAGGCTGTGAGGCCAGGATGCCAGCGGCCGTGTGTGGATGCCCTGCCCCATCATGTGTCCAGGCAGGTGTACTGGGCCTGGCTGTAAAGAAACTGTTAGGAAGTCTGTGTCCTAACTCTTGTTGCTGGCAGCCTTGTCTGGGAGAATCCTCTCTCTAGATCGCCTCCTCCCTTCCCACTAGCCTCTGACCTGGCCCTGACAGCTGAGAGCCTCTAAGAGGGATGAGTTCTTCTCCAAGGGACTAGAAAATCACGTTTGCCCCCAGCCCCATCACTTACTTCCTCTGCGACCTTTGCTAAGTTACAGAATCACTTGAACATGTACTTCCTTCTTTAGGAAATGACAGCAAGAATGCTTTACTTTGTGGGGGTGTCTGGAGGATTAAATGAGATAAATCAAGGAAGGCATCCAGCCCTGTTTCTGGGAACAGTGGGTTCTGGTGATGGCTTTCCTCCCAGGGCCAGATCGTGTTGTCCGGTGCTCAGGGACAAGTCTTACTCATCTTTTTTGCCCTCAATACCTGGCCCCATGCCCAGCAATCCCTAGAGTATCCGGTAAGCATGTGTTGAAATTAACAAAATTTGAGGACAAGTCAGAAGGTCATGGAAAAGGAAGGTTCTGCCTGTGACTTTAAAAAGCCAAGGACCTGAATCCCCGCGGCTACCCCGGGACCCAGCTCCCCCAGATCGCAGCCAATGTCTCCAGAGCGTCCCCTTTACCTCCCTCCCTCCCTGACCCAGGGTGCTGCACACTGGTGCTCTGCTCCTACCCGATGGGGTCTCAGACATCTCCAGCTGACCAGTAGCTCTGCACACCGTCCCTCAGCCTCATGATATGATCAGGCTCCAAACCTTCTCCCATCCCACCCTCCTCCCTCACCAGGCTGCCACATAAAATGCAGGATGCCCAATTAAATTTTAACTTCAGACATATTTATACTGAAAAATGATTAGGTGTTTATCTGAAATGTAAATTTAACTGGGTGTCTCATATTTTTATTTGCTAAATCTGGCAACTCTGCCCCGGAAATATGATTCTACCAACAATAGGCTTCCCTTCCTCCATACCTTCCTTCCTAACGACCTAGGTCGAACCTAACGACCATAGCAGCCAAGACCACTCATTTATTCATTCACTCGTTCGACAAACTTTATTGGCTGTCTACCAAGCCGCAAGCCCTCTGCGAAGCGCTGGAGGTACGGTGGTGAAAACATCATAGCTCCTGCCCTCGTGAGCTTATATTCTAGAGTAAACAAAGAAATAAATGATGACAAATGAGTAGGGCAAGGATTATGAAAATAAACTGAATGGAGGGCTGAAGTTGAAATGAATGGAGGAGAGCTGCTTTGGACAGGACAACAGGAAAATCTCTCTCAGGAGACACTCCAGCTAATCTGAAGGATGAGAATGGGGCTAGCTGTTGTGTGTTGTGTGTTGTGTGTTGAGGGGGGGGCGGTTTCTAGGTCCCAAGGCAGGTAAAGAACTTTGACCATCAGCGACTAAAAAAAGACCCAAACGCTGGCCCGTGGGGAGGGCATAAGACAAAGTGAAGCAGGAAATGAGAACAAAACAAAACACTCAAGGCCTTATAGGCTGTGCTCACGTTCTGAACACACACACATACACATACACGCACGAAAGTTGCAAGTCTCATGGGGAAAGGGTTTATGGTCTGAATGATTAATCTTTTTTAAAAAAGTTTATTTATTTTGAAAGATAGAGAGAATGAGTGGTGCAGGGACAGAGAGAGAGGAGAGAAAGAGAATCCCAAGCAGGCTCTGCACTGTCAGCACAGAGCCCGATGTGGGGCTTGACCCCATGAACTGCGAGATCATGACCTGAGCCAAAGTTGGATGCTTAGCTGACTGAGTCACCCAGGCTTCCTGAGGGATGATTCTTAATGCTTCACTGAGATTGAAATGGAAGAACTTCATTTGGAAGCAGACAGACCACTTACAAGGCCACCTTAGAGTCCTGATAAGAGAGGAAGGTAGTTTACTTATTTTTTTAATGTTTTTTAAATTTATTTCTGAGAGAGAGAGAGACAGTATGAGCAGGGGAGGGACAGAGAGAGAGGGAGACACAGAATCTGAAGCAGGTTCCAGGCTCTGAGCTGTCAGCCCAGAGCCCGAGGTGGGGCTCGAACCCACGAACCGTGAGATCATGACCTGAGCCGAAGTCAGACGCTTAACCGACTGCGCCACCCAGGTGTCCCGAGAGGAAAGTAGTTTAAAAGAAAACAGGATGGTGGTGGCAATTAAGAGAAATGGTGGGATTAGACGTGGTGGAACCCACTTTGGAGATAGGGTTTGCTGGACTTGATGATAAACTGGGTGTAAACGGTGAGGAGGAATCAGGGACCACAGTCTTCAATGACTAGGAAGGTGGAGGTGATACAGGCAAGACCTGGCTGCAACGGGGTGAGAATCAAACATTCTCGTTGGGACAGGTCACAGCTGAAACATCTGGGAGACTTCAAGTGGAAATGTCAAATCTGCTTGTAGGAGTCGGAGCTCAAAGAAGAGGAATGACTAGTCAGAAACGTGGACTTGCCACCACACGGTGGTGACTGGCAGCAATGGAGACAGGAGCTCAGGGCCACATCCAAGGGCACTGGCGTTAGAGCCACTTTGGAGAGGAACCTACAAGAAGAAAACCAGGAGACCACTGTGCTGGGAAGCCCAGAGAGCTGAGCATATCAGGGCAGGGGCTGGCTGAGTTCAGGCTGCAGAGGGAGGGGGTAGGTAAGGCCAACAAGTGGGCACTGGGTTTGGCGAGTTTCATATGAGTAGGTGTGGTGAGGTGTGTGGTGGGGCAGAAGCCAGATGACAGGGCAGGGGTGAAGAGGGAATGGCAGGAGGTCAGGCAGAAGCAGCCAGTGGCATCCATTCCTGTGAGGAGTGTGACTGTGAAAGCAGCAGGGCAATGCAGCTGGGGCTGGAAGGGCATGGGTCTTGGATGAGAGCTAGAGCATGTTCACATGCTCATGGAACATTCTGGCAGGAAATGGGAGATGAAGGAGAGAGGGGTTAACCTACCCTCAGCTGGCCCTGGCTTTCCCAACAGAGATGACGGTGACCTTGCCCCAGGCACCTGGCCCTTCCCTCGCCTGGATGGAGGGGAAATGCCCATGGCCTGGGGTAAAGGCAGCCAGGAGAAGAGGGCCTGCCTTGCCCTGGAAATAGAACAATGCTGGTAACTGAGTAACTCCTGGAGAGGGGCGAAGGCACTGGCAGACTCTGAAGGAGCAGAAATAATCTGTCCCACTTGGGCAATGAGGCGAATCCTATGTGGGGTGGAAAGGCCTGGTCCCCAGCGTCCCTCCATTCTCAGCCTTGCTCTGGCCCCGCCATGGTGCCCGGCGGGGGTGGGGAGGTAGGCAGAGCATCACCAAGTAAAGATCATGCACTCAGCACCCAGCCGCCAGCTAGGCTCCTTCTGCCCCACAGCCACTGCCTACTCCAGACTCCAGGCAAGCACACTACCCAGACAGACAGGCAGGCAGACAGGGCAGAGCGCCACTGAGCCCAGAGCCTGAGCACAGGGTGCTGGGGAGGCTGCCCACAGCGTCAACCCCACCGGGCACTCCCCGCCAACCACCGGAGCTGGTCAAGTCTTACTTCGCCATCCCGCTCCCCCTCCCCCTCCGCAGGAGGCAGACCTCCCTCTTCTGAAGCCCCAAAGCTCATGCCACACACATCCCCCCACAGCTAGATTGCAGAGTCCTCAGGGGTGCTGCTGGTCGTTCGCAGCATCTGTGGGTGGGCTGAGTGATGGTAAGCTGGTTTTGGAGTGCAGAAGCTGCTGGCAGGGTCTGGGCCTTCTCCCTGTCTGCTTCAGCACCCTGAACTCCCTCACCTTGGGGCGAAGGCTGCCCAGGCTCACCTCGAAGATCACAAGAAGCGAGAGCCCCTCTCCTGGGCCCGACAGTGCCGGGAGATGAGCGAGGCAGAGGCAGAACTCTTGCTCTGGGTTCAGCTCCTAGGCCTGCCCCTCCTCCACAGCACATCTCAGTCTGCTTTCTCCAAGCAGAGCAGGGCTTTGAGGGACGAAGGTGCCAGGCCCCAGAGAAGGGGGTGGGGCCCCTCTGTGCTGAGGAGGAAAGGAAGGTGAGAATCATTGACCTGAGAAGTTTCCATGAACCCTGGCTATGGGGGAGAAGGGAAGGGAGAGGGCAGCAGGAGCCAGGCCAAGCGCAGGGGGAGGGAGGAAACCTCCCAAAGTGGTTTCCTTACCATAAACTTCTAATTGGATCCCGTGGTAAACAGACACGCTGGACCTGCCCTAAGGAATAAGAAGGGCTGGGCACCGCTTGCCACCGAGACGTGGAAGAGTTAGAGCAGGGGAATCATGGGCCCGGACCCATGGGTGAGGGGAGGGGGGTTGATCCTGGGGGAGGGGAAACAGCCCAGGACAGGCACGAAGGCCACGCCCACCATCCCTTCACCCTCTGCCTCGAGAGCTGGGAACAGTGGTCTGTTTATCGGTGAACTGTGGTGTGAGTGAGAGAGAAAGGGCCCCTGCAAGCACCAAGTTCTGCACCCCAGCCACTGACTCAGCTGCTTCCCCCGCCACCTCCCCACACCTCTCTCCCAAGCAGATGGGAACAAAGCGGCTGCAACTTTCCAGTCGTAAAAATCGGGGAGGAGCAATCAAGAACAAAGATCAAGGCTTCGGATTTTCCATGACACTTGGGCACAGTTCCCATCGGCGTGCCCTCTGGGAAGCAGGAAGCTGCCATGTGGGCACGGGGCAGTGCCTCACCATCCGCATGGCACCCTCTCCTGGGGCGGCCTTGGCAGGAGGTGAGCTTACTGCCTTGCACGGTGTCTATACAATCTTCTGAACTCTGGGTTCCCCCAGCCCCAATTTCTCCCAGCTCTCTGAGATAAGACAGTCTCAGAGCCCAGGAGCACATCCAAGCCCCCAAACCTGCAGCACTAGGCAGAGGTCAAGGGTCAGGAGGGAGAAGGGGATGGGGGCCAGAGACAGAGGACAGGAGAAGGAAGTGTGGACGTTTGGGTGGGTAGGGTTATCAGTTGCTTAGGACTGTCGGAAGGCAGCTGGGCCAGACTCCATCCCAGGGGAAGGCCAGTCTCCTTGTCCTAACCCTCCCCTGGCAACTTACTCTCTTCACTTCAGGAAGACTGGGGAGCTGGGACATAGAGGGACCCACCCCGCCAGACACGGGATGGTACATCTGTTTAATGAAGTTCTCTTCAGCTGTTACAAAAAAGTGAAATAAATCCATACACACTGACAGGGAAGATGACCAAGGTATAATAAGTGAAAAAAAAGTTGAAAAACAATGAATATGTAGATTCTGATACTATTTTGTAATTGAGCTTAACAACTATTGCCTTTAGATATGTATATCTAAATAACTACTTATTTCAATGTGCTTAGAAAGAAGTACAGAAGGCTACATGCCAAATTGTTCAAAGAAATTATGTCTGGGATCATTCGGATTAGAATTAGAGAAAAGGAGAGGCTTTGTATTTGAAATTTTTATAAGCAAGTATAATTTTATAATGAAAATCAAGAAGATGAGGGTGGGGGAATGGTTCCAAGCAGCCTACGTGTGTAGATAGAGCTGGGCAAATGCACATGCCAGGTGCACGCATGCTCACACACGCATGCTCACTCCAACCACACCTGGCCCACCAAGGAGGGCACACCTGGAAAGTCTGGCGAAAACTTGGGCATGTACCTGGCTCAGGCACATCCTCACGGTCCCGGGCTCCCCTGGCCTATGTCAGGCAGGGCCCTTTCTAGGCACCCATCCCACCTCAGATCGGCTTCTAGCTCCTTCTAGCTTCCCTAACCTCCAGCTGCTCTCCCCTGGGCCTCCATCCTTTCTTACCAAGTACTCATACAGCAGGAGCCTGGCAGTCAGGAGAGTCAGCAAATCTGGGAGGGAAGCACCTGACTGGCTTCAAAGATGCCCTCCCCCTTCTCCAAGCACTGGCAGCACTGGGACACAGCCAGTCTCGAACTCTGGAAAAGCCCCAGGCTTTCCTGGGGATTCTGATTTGACTAAGAAACTGCCCATGGCATCAGCTGACCCAAACGTGCTCTTGGTTCTCTGCTTACTTGTTGGGTGGCCTTGGACTTGTTATCTAACCTTTCTGAGCCTCAGTTTCCTCATCTGTAAAGTGGGAATAATAAGGTTACTGTGAAACTCAAAGATGATAATATCTAAGAGACTAAATGCTTTGGAAGATAAACAAGGAAATGATGATCATGAAAGGCAAGATACAGTTCCCTCCAGGGAGGAGGGGTGGAGCTGATTAGGGAGCCCCTAAGCAGGACTTTTGGGGTGCTGACAGTATTCTATTTCTCGACCTGGGCTGTGGAAACATGGGTGAATGATTTAAATTATTTATTAGACTGTATATAGATATTTAACATAACTATGTTATGTTTCATGATAAGAAAAATATGCTTTGCAAAGTTTTACATAAATGTAAAATTGTATTAGGAAGCACAAATTCCCATTCTCATATCCCCCCGAGAAGCCTCCCGGACTCTAACTTTTGCTGTGGTCTGAGTTAGCCAGCAGCAAGGACCACCGCTACTAATAAGTAGCAATTTCATTTATAAATTTAGACTCCCATTGTCAGCCTTGCTGGGGGAGACCTAGGAGGCCAGATGTGCGTCCTTAGGAAGGAGGCCTTGAAGACCGCTTGCTGTCTGTCCACCTGCAATCCTGAGTCTACTCTTCCCAGGGCGCCTCCCCACTGCAGACTGCCGAGCACTGCGGACTGCCCTCCCACCCAGTCTTCCGGGGGCCCAGTAATCCTCACCCAGCAAAGAGGAAAACACTCTGAAACCCAGATCGCCTCCTTTCCACTCGCACCCCCCATCCCTGATTCTTCAACAGCCTGATCACTTCTGTGGTCCTCAGGCCCCGGGATTTCCTGCTTGGCGGGCACCCTACCTCGTGCCTGAAAGGTCAGTCCCCCAATTCCCGGCCTTTCCTACCCCTGCTACCGGCTCTCCGAGACTGCCAGGCACTCTGACCCCCACAGCTCCTGGAGGCCCCAAAGCTCAATGTGTGCAGGGGTGTCTCCCCCCCTTACTGGCTCTGACTCCGGGGAGGGGGCCTCAGGAGAGCCTGGCATGGAGGCTGGGAGCTCCCTGCCTACCAAAGCCTGAGACCCCATGCCTCCTCCCTTACCCCCGCACCCGATGGCACCAGGCAGCCCTCAGGGCTGAGCCCACCCTGCCATCAGAGGCCACAGGAATTTCCATGTGGGCCTGGCCAGGGGCACTGCCTAGTGACTGTCCCTACCCCCACATCTGACTTGCTCCCTGTTTTCTGACTCGGCTTCTGTTCAATTCTATGATTTACTTTCCCTCCCATGCCTGAGTTTCTGTGAGTCTCTGTCTCAGCCATCCTCCGGGGCCAGCATAGGGGCGGTGTGAACCTTCCATCTGTGGGTGGGCCGGCCCATGGCCCCTGCTCCTGGCCCTTGGCCTGGGCCTCTGCCAGCTTGGGTGGTCTCCCTGGTTGAGGCCCCCCCCCCCAGTGGGGAGGTGACTAAGGTGACAGTTTTGTAAAAGAGCCTGGCGGCCTCAAAGGCAGAGCAGAGCCGAGAGGGAAAAGGGTGCTGATGAAGCCAGCGTTGCAGGAGGGTGGCACTGCTCCTTCAAGTTCGGGGACAGGGGGTGTTGTTGGAGGAAATGAAGAGCAACTGGGGTGCATGGGGGCTCTCTGAGCTATTATATAATAAAGGCTGAGAAGGAAGTTGAGTTCTGGAGAAAAACAAGTCTTGGGTGAAATAAAGGTGGGTTTCCGGGACAGATTCTGATAGTAAGTTCTTTTCAGTGTCTAACCTCAATCCTGCCTGCTGCAGACCCAACTCTTCCCATCTGTTTATTTCTTGCATCTTCAGAATTCATGCGAGGCCTAAAGTGAAAGCAAGTGCAGGAGGTGCTTGTGAGGGACAGAGAGCCTCTCTCCTCAGCCCGAGAGGCCACCAGGGTGTCCCCCTGCCACCCCAGTCACCTGATAGCTCCCCAGTCCTTGGCACGACCCAGAGACCAAGCTGCCGGCAGTGGCAGCATCAAGCCATTTAGACAATCTTCCTTTCACAGGTTTATTTATTATTCTTTTCCCACCTCCCAACCCCTTCCCCACCAGCTGCTTAAAATATTTTTTCAAACAGAAAAATCCAACCACAGCTGGAAACCAACCCTAAAGTTAGTGGGGAACGTGGGAGCTGCCAGGGGAAATTGCTGGAGTTCGGGCGGGGCTGTGAGAGGAAGGGCCCCAGCCACGGAGAGACGGCCGGCTTTGCGGGGGCCCCAGCGGTGGGGCTACAGACAAGGGAGAGGGCACTTGGGTCCCATCGTCATTCCACAGTCTGCAAGGACCCACTGTGGGCAGGACACAAATTGGCTTAGGCAAAAGAGAGGGGACCCCCCCCCAGGAGTTGTGGGCTTACAGAGGACATTCAGCACAGACACAAACATGCGAGTGACGACCACAGCATCTGCTGAGAGGGTTTCCTAGGCACAACGTCCCGGCCCAAGCACTTCACATGCATCACTTCCTTCAAATCCCTATCAGCCCTGCTAGGAAGGTCTTGTTGTGACCCTCATCTTGCAGAGGAGGAAACCGAGGCACACGGAAGTTGAGAAACTTGCACACCGCCACACGACTGGTAAACAGTGGAGCTGGGCTCTGTGCCCAAGCAGTCTAGAATCTAAGCTCTCAGCCACCGTGCTAGGCCGCCTCCGTCGGGTCACGCAAGGGACGAGGCAACCGCCCCCACCAATCCTGGAGAGAAGTATAAACAAATCAACATGAGAATCCACAGAAGAGAGAGAGGGTCCCTGGCAGAGGGTCAGGAGAGAAGAGCTTCATGGAGGAAGCGACGTTTGCGCTGCTCCTGGAAGGAGAGCGGGGAGGGAGGGCCTGTGCTCCGGGGCAGGGACAGAACTGTCATAGAGGAGAAAACTGAGGCAGAGGCAGAGGCAGAAACAGGGCCCAAGAGGCCCGGCTCCCACCGTCTGGCCCCCACCACTTGAGAGACTGTCTTCGCTGCAGCCCCGTGCTCAGAGGAGAGGGAAGCACAGGAAGGCCAGGCAGCCATTGTGGCCACTGATTCAGATTCATGCTCCATCTCTCCAGCACCTTCTGCTGCTTCCCACCTCCTGCTGACACCTCCCTTGCCTGTCTAGTTCTCTCACCCTTACTGCTTGTACTGCCCCCTACAAACCTGTCCATAAGGAGGGGTGAAAGACAAAACAACAATACTCTAAAACCTCTTTATGATATAAATGTTTGGTGCCATTTAATTTAGACAAAAATCACCAAGCTGTTTTGGTTGGGATGGATGGCCCACTAGAGGGGTCACACAGCTGTGCGGTGGGACCCCAAGTGATAGGGTGGTGGGGGGGGTCATTGGACTGACTCCTTCTCCCTGCCCTGCCTCTATTTGTCTCTGTGACCTTTACCAGGTCACTTGTCATCTCTGGGCCTCGGTTCTCTCTCTGGATCTGTCTGGCTTGCTGACTTTCAGACCCAAAAGCCCCATGATCTCAGAGGACTGGGTGGCCCCCCTCCACGGCTAAGGAGTCTCCGTGGAATGGCCAGCTGGGTGGGCTGCTCAAAGCCACCCCAAAGATGGTAACAATGCTGCCAGGACGCAGGCCCAGCTACGCTCCTGCGCCTTCAGTGGCAAGCTTCTAAGGGCCAGTTGATAGAGAATCCTCATCATGGTGACGGCTGTGATTTATTGAATGCTTACTACCTGACAGGCACTCTTCCAAGAGGCTTTCGTGGAATAACTTACTCTATCATTTTAACAGTGTTACATATCAGGAAACTGATGTACAGAGGTGGTTAAGGTCAATGCCCAAGGTCACACAGTTAATGAGGGCCTGAGCCAGGATTCCCATGCAGACAGTCTGTCTCAAGAAGCCACTGGAAGGACACAGGTGCAGGGCCCCCATGGAGGAGAGGAGAGTGCCTGGATGGCAGGGACTATGTCCTGTTCGTCACCATCTCCCAGGGCCCTGATTCCCTGAAAGTTTGGGTTGGACTTGCCTGGCCTGGGGTAGAGCAGGAAGACAAAGCTGTGGTTCTAAGGAGTTGCTAGTGTCCAAGAATTTGTGCCAACTTTCTCCCCCCATGCCCGTGATGTGAAGGGCTCTGAGCCCATTCCCAGCTCTGAACCAATTCGACCCCAGCCATAGCTGCCTGCCGTAAGCACCAAGGTGGACCTTTACGGCTGAGCATCAGGGAGAAGAGACCTTCCAGTGTGGAGGCCCCCGCGTCCTGGGCCTCCCACGCCCCCTAGTGGAAGGAACAGAGCAGTACATAGGCCTGTACTGCCACTTAGGTCCAGCCTTCCCTCCTCTCTATTCCCCTTCTGTCCTCTCTCCTCTTGCCTCTAGTCATTCATCCTGGCTGCACATCTACGGGGTACCAAGCACATGACATGAGATGTGGACACAGAATGTGCCCTGTGACTGTGACGCTGTCCCTGCCCTGAGGTGCCCCCCCATTCATTCAGTCAACTCAGTCAATAAAATATTTATGGAGCTCCTACTCTCACCTAGGTTTTCTTCTCGGCTCCAGGGACACCATCCGCATCCTCAGGGAAAGCACAGGTACTAGAGAAGAGTCCACCAGACAGATGTGGCAACAGCTGCCCTGACACTGAGCAGTGTGTGCACGGGGGTAGCAGGAGATAGATTTGCAGGGAAGATCTTGGAGTGACATCTAGACCAGGTTTGGAGGGTTGTGTATGATCTCTCTGGGTGCAGCAAATGGGGTGTGGAGTAGGGTGGGGCAAGGAGAAAGGAATATTCTATACAGAGAGGACAGAATGATCAAGCACCTAAAGTGCCAGCATATTTAGGAAGCTGCAAATAGTCTTCTGCGGTCAGAGTGTGTGATTAGTGGGAAGAGCGAGCAGGAGAAGGGAGGGGGCCTTGCAAGCTATGGAAGGCATTGGGTCTTTTCCTGCAGCCTGGGAGGAGCCTCTGAAGCTTTTAAGAATGATATGACTCCATTTGCATTTTATGAAAGGACCATGAGACTAGACCACTGCCCCAACGGAGTGTGGACAAAGAGCTGGAAGGGCAGGGGGCCAGAGATGGTGTGTTCATATTCCAGCTGTGTGACATGAGGCAAATCACTTCACTTCTCTGAGCCACAGATGCCACATCCATTAAATGACGATGTTGAAACCCAGCCTGTGGAGTTGTTGAGAAAACTGAACACATAGGTATTGCCTACTACAGTGCCTGACACATAATAGATACTCAATAAATTACTTGTTTTTAAAGCCAGGAAACCTACGAAGAAGGGCACTGCATTGCCTAGGTAAGAGATGCAGAGGGCCTGAATTCAACCACTGGTAGATGGAGAGAAGACACCTATTTCAGACAGTTGACTTTGGGGATGGGATTAAGAATGGATTCTGTTTTTCTAAAATTCTTGTGGTGTTTACCTCTGCCATCTGTTCTCAGGCTCTGCCCTGCAGCTCCCCCATTCTATCATCTCCTGCCCGTGGTTTTCACTGCCTGCTTTGTAAAGGGTGTCTGCTCATTCCTTGCCTGTCCTTCTTCCATTCGTCTGGCTGGGTCTCAGACAGAGGCTGCTGAGGCCAGAGGCTCTGCGTGCTGAGGCCCCAGGCATGGTGCCCAGCACACCTGCGCGCTCGCGCGCACACACACACACGCACACACACACACACAAAGAGTTTAATGGCAGTTTCTGGCAACAATCAGGTGTGGATCTGTTTGGTCACCAGGTTTGTCCCTGTGGCTGGCACAGGAGATGGCGGTGCTGGGGGAGGTCGACCAGGAAGATCAGCTGACAGCTGCCCGGGTGTCATCGAACACTCACTGAGGAGTTAAAAGGCAGCCAGCCCACCCTTGACCTGCCCCTTAGGCAGGCTTCCCAAGTTCCCCGGCCCAGGCATCTTCTCCCATACCCGGCCTGAAGGCGCCAGCTCCAGACACAGCTCCCATTCAGGAGACCCAGAACTTCTAGGCGGGGGTACCTAGGAGTTGCAATACCTGGAGGGGGTGGAGGCCACGCCATGCGGTTTGTATTACAAGTGCATTGCACGCACACCCATGTGCCCCAGGGCGTGTGTTCCTCTGAGGTTGCCAGCGGTGGAGGGGCTTTTGTCATCTAAGGACCAAGGCCCCCACAGCCATCACACAGACCTTGGGGACAGTGGCTAACAGTGTTCGGGGCCCAGGTACTAGTCTTCCCAATCTGCAAGTCTCCCTACGAGACAGTCTGGTTCTCGTGTTTAAGATGTTAGTTTGTGTTTTGCTTTGCCTTGTATTTCGCTCCCGTATTCCAAGGAGATTAACAGTCCTTTGGGTTTCTTTGATTTCTGTGGGGTAGAAACATTCTTCAACGATTGTTTTTAAGAAGACTGTCTTCATCCAATGGCTCAGCTCCTCAGATTGATGATACCAGGTATTCCAGAAGTGCCATTGAGGAGAGAGTGGAAAACACAGGGAGAGCAGGGAGAGACGCAACCTACACCAGCCAGGGAACATGAGGATTTGAGACCTCTGCCTTGGCATCGCTGTGGGGAGTGGCTGCACTGTGCACCGGGCATGCTGGCCCCTGGGTCCCAGCGACGCCAGTCCAGGCAACGAGTCCCAGGCCCCAGGAAAGCAGTCACATCACCCAAACCAGGGGCCTGTGGCTGTCTGCACAAGGACAAGAGAACGTGACATGGTGGCCTGCTTCCTGGGCTCTAAGAAGCAAGGGCTGATTCTTTCACTTACTGGGTGTCACTTGAAGCAAGTTCTCCCAAGTGTGGAATAGATAAAGGGAGCAGAACAAAGACAGTGAAGAACACTTCCAGCTCTAACCCCTCAGCCTCCATGTCAGCGCAGAGGGAGGTTAACATAGTTCTAAACACTGCCCTGCCCAGTCCTGTCCCCATGTGTGAGGGGGAAGGTATGCAGCCGAGCAGAGCTGGCTCGGGTCTCCACTGCCCTCAGCCTGTGAGGCCGGGAGTACCCAGCGCACAGGCAGAAACTGAGGAGGCTGGGAGGGCAGAGACCCCGCATGGCCCCGCTCTGCCCTGGCCCACCCGGAGAGGCCCAGTGAGCTCATGTCTGCAGTAACCTCACTGCTCATAACTGGGATGGTGAGACAAACCTGGAATCCAGGCAGAGGTGAGAAGTGATGGGTGTCTCCTCCGGAATGTGCTGCCCAATTAAACCAGCCTCCCGGATGGTGTAGGCGGATGCTGGGACTACTCCCCCGGGCAGTGCTGGCCAGCCTTCAGGCTGAGCCATTCTGCAAGCACTTACTAGAAGTCTACCATGCACCAGGTGTCGAGCAGGGTGCTGGGGAGACAAGGTAGAACGGCCACCCTGGAGAGTATAGGCTATCTGTCCCAAACACACTGTCAGAAGCAGACTGCCAGAAAGCCACAGGGGTTCTGCTGGTTAAGTTCCCAGGCTCCTCACAGTCCCCACCAACCCAAAGCCCTTTTTTTCCTCACCACAGGCCCAAGTGCTTAGCCTGTTCCCTTTCCTTTTCAAAACATCCACAGCCCTCCACCATCCTCTGGCCTCCACTTCCTCTTAAGCTGGGATGAACCGGGCTGCTGCCTCTTCTCCTTCCCGGTGCCTGGACCTCTGTAACATCCATCTGTAGTGTGGACATTAGTCCTTGGCAGGGATCCAACAGAGGCCACAAGGTGAGGCAACACCATGTGACTCAAGGATGGGCTCATCCCCCAGATTCCCCAGGTGAATTCGCTGTCAAAAGTGGGTCCTCAAACTCGACGGAGTAACAAGGGGAGAAGAAGGGGGGAAATGGTGGGGGAAAGGGAGAGAGGCAAACCATGAGAGACTCTTGAATGCTGACAAAAACTGAGGACTGATGGATGTGGGGGGAGGGGGGATGGGCATGGAGGAGGGCACTTGTGGGGATGAGCACTGAGTGTTATGTGGAAACTAATTTGACAATAAACTATTAAAAAAAAAAAAAAAAGTGGGTCCTCAGACCAGAAAGCTGAACTTGGAAGGGAGGCCTCAGACAGGAAAGAGGTCTCCCTCTCTATAAGAGCAGACTTTAGAAGTGGCTAGAAACCTAAATGTGGCCTACATAGTGTGTGATTAAAGCAGTCAGGCTGCTTGTGTTAAAATCCAGCCTTTATTTGTCTGTGTCTTTGTCTTTTAGGATTGTATCCCACAGTGAGAGATGCCCCCCAAAAAAAACCCCACAATTTCAGTGGGGAATGGTTATTTTTTTCATGTAATGATAAGTCATAAGATAGGTAGTCCTGGGCCTGAATGTGACTCCAAATGCCACAGGGATCCAGGTTCCTTTTATGCTTCTACCCAGCCTTCCTTAGCATGCATTTCTTGCCTCATGGTCACAAGATGGCTGCTCCATCTCCAACATCAAATCCAAATTACAAACAGGAAGAAGGTCAAAGGACCAGTTAAATCTCCATCCCTTATAAGGAGCTTTCCAGGAAGTACCACACAACCCCTGTCCATATCTCATTGGCTCAAACTGTGTCACGTGGTAAGAAAGGTGGGGAGATATATTTTTAATGGAGCGTATTGTTGTCCCAAACAAAATCAGATTTGTATAAAGAATATAAATTGGTATAGAGACTGCAAAGAGAGAGATGAAGACCAGATTTCAGAAAGGAGAAGGTATGGGCCGGAGATAGAAAAAGAGTAACAGTGGCTCCTTGTTAAGATTAAGATTCTGATTGAAATTCTTTGCTTGTCCAAACTTTAGTCAGGCTCCTAAAACGTCTCCTAGGCTCTTCTGTGCACTTATTGTAAAATCCAGTTTGAACAAGAACTCTGGACCCTGGATACCTGATCATTCTCCACCCCCCACCCCCCCACCCCAGGTGACATCTGATCATCCTGGCCTGTCTTCAGCAAGAATCCTGTTAGGTCGGTTTAGCCAGAATTCTCCCTTCCCCCAATGTTTCCTCTTAGTAATTTTCCATCTGCTGACCCCCAACCCTTGCCTATAAATTCCTACTTGTCCATATTGTATTCAGAGCTGCACCCAATCGCTTCCCCACCCCCTCAATGCAAGTCTCCATTGCAGCCGTCCCTACACCCATAGCCATGCCCCCCCCCACTTTAGTAAAGTCTGTCCTACTGTCTTTAACAAGTGTCATTCAATATTTCCTTCTTTAGCACATCTTACTCTGAAGGCTCAGTGGATCGACTGTGACCAGCAGTTGGGCAGGTGGCCAGACAGCAGAAGGGGCACCAGCGTTCCCTACAGAATAAAGAGATATGGAGGTGGCAGAGACTTTGGAGGTCGCCAGCTTCATTCTCCATTGCCAAGCAGGCCCCTCACCGGTCTGGTTCACCATCTCCCCTCTCCCCTAGCAGCGTCGGAAGCAATGTCACCTGCATAATGTCTGCCCTCACTTTCTTCTGCTGCAGTCTAAGCCCAAGCTGGCAGTATGTGCAAAGAAACCCACCCTTTAAAAAATGGTCTCTAGGGGCGCCTGGGTGGCTTAGTCGGTTAAGCGTCCGACTTTCGCTTAGGTCATGATCTCGCGGCTCGTGGGTTCGAGCCCCGCGTCGGGCTCTGTGCTGCCTGCCAGCTCGGAGCC
>NW_027528345.1:8415961-8434442 GCF_008692635.1 Crocuta crocuta
TGCATGCCTTTTTGTGTTGATGACTAGGTAAGGAGAGGAGTAAAAGCAGAATGGGGGCAAGCACAGTGTTTTCTGCATCTTTGTACCCTCTGCGTCCACACGGCCCTCGGACTCAAACAATAGTTGAGAATGGCTTTGGCCATCGGCGGCTCCTTCCTCGTCCTTTGGCAGAGACACGCGGCTGCAGAAGCTTGACTCAGGCCCTTCCTGACGTTTTTGGNTTGGCGCCCTACAGGTCCGGGGACGCCGGCGTTCGCTCCCGTCTAGGCGACCCTGGTGGGCTCGCAGCGTCACTCTGCCAGGGGGCGTGACGTGAGCCCGCCTCCCGGGGCTGGGAGCGGAGGGGGATGGGAATCTCTAAGGCCTGTTACTGATTTGGTGCCTGTTGTTTTTCCGGGACGGTTTTCTCGAGAGCGCAGAGTTTGCAGATAGCGGACAGGAAGGGGCGAGGCTGGGGCCCGGTGGGAGCGGGGGTGCCTCTAGTCCCCAGGCAGTGAGGAGCTGGGCAGGTTAGTGGAAGGGGCTGTTGTTCCTCTGGCTTTTACGTAGGGGGTGGCAGCGGGTGAGGAACAGTGCTACAAAATGACGATCCTGGTAGAAAATGTGCAGGTGTTTGCAATCACAGGACGGCAATTTGGTCCCTTTTGTGTTTTCACTTTTCTGATAGAGGCAATTTCTTCTCTCCGGCCTCAGCGTGGCCACTAACGTGTGCCCACTTGCCTCTTTACATCTTAGGACATGACACAAGTGGCACATCCCGGCCATGGGGTCCCAGCATTCCACCTCTGCTCGCCCCTCTTACTGCAAGCGGAAGAAAGATGACAGGGAAGATTTGCAGGCTGAAAGGGAGCAGGAAGAAGCCATTGCTCAGTTCCCATATGTGGAGTTCACCGGTCGAGATAGCATCACCTGTCTCACCTGCCAGGGGACAGGCTACATTCCAACAGGTGAGCATCTTTGGTAAACACGGGAAGGATCCCCAAGGTACCCACAGGGCTGCTTCTGCCACCCAGACAGAGCTTCTCTTCTAGGCAATAGTGTCGTAGTCACAGTGCCCAGAACAGAGCCAACTTGATACATCTGGGTAGGTTCCGCAACTTCTGTTGGTCTCCTTATATTTGAAACCCTCTCTTCATTTCCACTCTTTTGTTCTTTGTCTCCTTGGCCTGGAGCTCTACATCGTGGGATTTGTTGACCGTCAACGTTTCTTTATTGCTCTCACTTGTGAGGCCTGGCACAGCTTTTCAGGGGAGCCATCTTGGAAGCTTCTTTCCAGGGAAGTAGATAGTAAATCATTAACAGCCTAAGGTCTGGAAAATCTTTCAAGTGGGGAGAGAAAAACACATGCTCAGGAGTGGAGCCTCGATTAAGTGCAGGATCATCTGTTAGTAAGTTAGTCCTCAGAAAGTCTTCACAATTTAGATGGTGGGTCACAGATGTTTACAGCTGGTAAGAACCTTAGAAACCATCTACTCCAAAGCCTTCATGAGGAGAAAGCAGGCTAGAGAGGTAATGACTTCCCCAGGGCCATTTGGCAGCTCAAGGCCAGGCGTTAAAACTAGAACCAGATCTAGATTTCTCAACCGCCATGTCACCGTCCTGGTAGGATTGCTAGATGTTTTGTCATTTGTGGCACACTCTGTAGATTTACTGGTTTCTTGTTCCTCAGACCCAAACTGTGGAACCTAGTATCCTAGAAATGTCTAATTCCTGGCGAGCCTGTGTCGTGGCAGGTTGGTGCATGACGTAAAGGAGAGTATTGCAAGCACATTGGGTTTATTTTACCAAAATAATTGTTTGGTTCTTTCCTAGAACAAGTAAACGAGTTGGTGGCTTTGATCCCACACAGTGATCAGAGATTGCGCCCTCAGAGAACGTGAGTTACATGCCTCTCCTATTAATAGCTACTTCTGTCTTTCTGTCCCTGGTCCCATATGTGTATGAGTGCCAGCTACTTTTTGAAAGCTTTTATCTGTTCTTGTAAATTCCCCATTTCCTTTAATATTGTCTGCTCCAGCAAGATATCTCTGCTCCATCACAATCTGGGGAAGGAAACTGCTAGAAACATTCTGAGAGTCAAGTGAAAGAGTTGACCTGGAAGGCATTGGAGAACAGGGGTATCCTGGGAGGCGAGGAAATGTTTCTGTCCTCCGAGCTCCTCTCTTTAGCTTTTCTTCCCGGATGACAGATGGCATTCAAATGAGTTTTTAAAAGGCTTCTCCCACTGCACTCACTCTTGCCTGGTCTGTGGTTCCTGGCTTGTAGTCCTTTTCCTTTCCCCTCATTCCTGGTTTTGCATTTAATCTGGACTAATTGGACCTTGATATGTGACTGCCCGGGCTGATCATGTGCTGTGTCATTTGCAGCAAGCAGTATGTCCTCCTGTCTGTCCTGCTCTGTCTCCTGGCCTCTGGTTTGGTGGTTTTCTTCCTATTTCCGCATTCAGTCCTTGTGGACGATGACGGCATCAAAGTGGTGAAAGTCACCTTTAATAAGCAGGACTCCCTTGTAATCCTCGCCATCACGGTAAGATTTAGGGCCTTGCTTGCCAGATTGTGCACCTACGAGTCTTGGACCCAGGACACTCATACTTGTTTCCTCCCTCACCCTGATGCAGGCCACCCTGAAAATCAGGAACTCCAATTTCTACTCTGTGGCAGTGACCAGCCTGTCCAGCCAGGTTCAGTACATGAACACAGTGGTTGGCACGTACGGGACCACTAACGTCTCCCTCATTCCACCTCGGAGCGAGCAACTGGTACGCTGTTGTTTTAGGACCCTTGCTCCTTGAGCTTCACGGAGGAGCAGGGGCTGTGGGATGCAGTACCCTCGTGACTTCTCTTTTCCTCTCCTCATTCCTGCTAGTAGAAACTGGCTGAGGAGGAAGACTTGATGTGTGCCCTGTCATTATGAGAAATTAGGGAAAAAAGAATCAGCTGGCATTTAAGTATTAGGAAAACAACAGAATTTCTAAGAGAAGCACTTCGCTACAAATCAGAGAGGCAGTTTTATAGTCTGAAGCCTGTTGGCCTCTCAGAAGGGAAGAGGTGGCATTGTTAAGAGGGTCGTGGTCTGTCTCAGGGACAGTCTCGGGGAAGTATTTTGTATGTGATGGAAGAATGCTCTCCAGTCTGCGGATTGCTGGTAACAGTACTATTCTGTGTCAAGCCTGCCTGGGCCACAGACTGACTCTGGTGTCTTATTTTCAGGTGAATTTTACTGCGAAGGCTGAGATGGGAGGACCGTTTTCCTATGTGTAGTAAGGACAGTGTTGTCTATATGTGTGCTGTCTGCTGGATGGAAGGGATTCAGAGTGTACTCAGTTGATTGGGGCTGGTCCTGTCTTAAGTCCCAGCCTTTGGCCTGTAGGTCCCCTAAGCTTTGGCCGTCTTGGAGTTTGTTTGGAGGATGTGTTGTTGGCTATGCGACCAAAGTGCTGGACTTCCTAGGAGAACATTAAGCCACTAGAAACATTTACAGGCTCCAGCATTTATGTGGTGGGTTTGAAAAAACAAGTATCATGATGTGGGAGGATGTGGGGACTCAGAGCTAGTGCTCCCTGGAAGCACTTAGGTCAGGAGGGTGGAGGAGCAGAGGAGCCCCAAGCAGCACCAACCGTGTAACTCAGCACTCTTCTGCTGAGTCTCCTTTTTTCTTTTTCCCCCCTTCTTCAAACCCAACTAACTGTTTCCATATTTGCTGTTTGGTAGCTTCTTCTGCACATTACCCGATATCGTGGTGCACAACATAGTGATCTTCATGCGGTACGTGGCTCTTCTCCCTGTCCCCATGGCCTTTGTGGCTGCACCTGGACCATCAAGCTGTGCGACCTCACCACCTTTGCTCGGGAGATGCTGTGTGACCCACAGAGCAAAAGCACCTAACCTGTGATGTCTCAGAGGCACAGATACAGTGGCCCTGGGGTGTTCTCTAGATGCAGTGTCCAATTCCCCTCCCAAATCACCAGATTCACCGTGATGAGGTAGACGTTCTCTGTGAAGTAGGGTCTGGTTCTGTGATCCCGTTAGAATCCTAATGAGACTAGTAAAGAACAGAAGAACTTCTCAGGGTGTAAGTACTGGGCATTTGACCAGACTTACTTTCTGTCCATACGAATTACCATATGTCATGGATCTTTAGAGCTGGTCTGAGACCCCTGACTGTTAAATTTGCAGATGATAAGCATCTGCTACAGACACTTGAAGCAGGCAGGTCTAGAGCAGAGCTTCTCAGCCTTGGCACCATTGATATCTTGGACCCCACAGCTCTTTGTTGTGAGGACTGTCTGGTGCACTGCGAGATGTTTCACAGCATCCCTAGCCTCCACCTGCTGAGCACCGTCACCACCTCCCCACCCTTCAGTGGGAACACCGCAGAATGTCTTGAGACATTGTCAAAAGTTTCCTGCAGGGTAAGATTGTCCTAGGTTGAGAACCACTTATTTGGAACCACTTTTTCTTGCCTGAGCATTTCTGTGAATGTAGAAAGATCCTCTGGCCTCTTGGTTATGTAACCGTGAAGATAGTCATCTGGGACCCACGGATATTGTTGCCCGAGCTAGCAAGAAATTATTTAGGCAATTTTTCTTACTCCATCTCAAAAACAGAACTTACTCTTCTTGTTGTTTTTTTTTTTCTCCCTCCCCCCCACTAGAACTTCAGTGAAGATTTCATACATTGGCCACATGACACAGAGCTCCTTGGAGACACATCACTATGTGGACTGTGGAGCAAATTCCACAGCTGTTTAGCAACTGCTCTTGGTTCTTCCATGGCAGCACCTGCCAGAAGAGACACAGCACCTGTTCCCAGGGCCCGAGTTTCCTACCTATCCCAGGTGGCAGAAGGAGAGGAGACATTGGTTCTCTTAATCGCCAGCAAACATCCTCCTGCCACTTGGGAGGAGAGAGCTCCTCTTGGTAGCGCCATGTGTGTTTCTCAGAACCAGCAGACTCACTGCCCAGTGCCCAGCCTGTGCCCAGCAAATAGTAGGCACTCAGAGAAAGTTTGGAGAGTTGAATCCTGATCTTTTCGGCAGTCCTTGGCATCAGAAATAGAAATCGTACCGTGGTTCTAGGTTATCAGTGCGGAATGACGTGGAGATTGGACTGTTAGTGCGGCTGCAGAACTACCCCGCTCATCTGCACAGAAAAGGCAGAGGGAGGGTGGGAACATTTGGAAAGATGAGTAAGCACAGACCATTTAATATGGGAAATGTTTTCATCTGTTGACAAATGCCTAGGAACTTAAAAAAAAATTCCTTTTTTCCTGTAGAAAGTAACCATTGTTTTTACCAAGAGTCTATGTGAGGCTTGATTGACCCTTCATCCAATGGCTGGAACATGGATTGGGGATTTGGTAGAAAAATAAACCCTGCTTTTTTGATTCATCTCCGTTTCCTCTGATTGCCTGGATGTCTTAGGAGCCACCTCTGGAGAAGCGTGGTACAGTTGCCTGCTAAGTGGGTCAGCACAGGATGGGGGAGGAGGGAGGAAAAGGAGCCCCCATTGTCCTGTCCCATGAGCTCCCATCACAGAAAACAGCCTCCTGCCACAGCAGCCTTGCTCCTCCCCATCCAGCTCCCGCCTGTGGCGACAGGCTGCCCCACTGCTCTTTGAGAACAGACCACTTAGTGCCCCCTGGGGGTTGCTAGAGGTAGGGCAGATGCCCGAGGAGTGAGAAGCTGCTTTTCTAAGGAGGAATAACTTCCTCCACTGATTGACCAGTGCTGATTAAGAGGACCTGGTTTGGAGCTGAGTTTTTTGAACTGTGTCCATCCTCTTGGCTTCCAAAGAACGGACTACAAACAGCCCCACGATGGCAGGGAATCTCGTTGGGTAGCTTGAGTAGTTCGGTTTCAGAATTCAGCTGAGGTGGGCCCCAGCTCCTTCACTCGTGGCCTCAGGAAACCCTAACAGAGCAACAGGTGGTGGCAGGGAGTCTATATTAGCTTTTGGCCCCATTCCTGTAGGTTGATTCTTAATGTTTGCTTAATGATTTTTGCACTCGGAATCTTCAAACTAAGGTTAAATTTCATGACTCTGGCTGATGTTGACTACGACTGAGTAACCCAAAGCTCAGGGGGTGCAAGCTGAGTTTCGGTGTTCTACTGGATCCTTTAATGGTCTGGATGTACATGATAGTGACGCCTGCTCTGTGTATTGTTGAGGGAACATCACCACTTGTGCGGGAGCAAATCGCCTTTTCTGAGAACACTGTCCTAAACAGAACGTGCCCTAAACACATGAAGATGTTCACAACTACACATTTTCTCTTTAGTTTTACCACTTTCCAAATAGCCTCCAGCATATCTTTTCATGTTACTCATTAGTACTGCAGTTTGGAGTCACATTCCATGGCCATGTTCCTCCACAGCATTTCTTCTACGTATTCGCCTAGAATTCAGCTATGATCTTCAAGGGAGAGCACTTGACATTTTTAAACAAGTCTGACTGCATAACGCTATGAATTCACATACCTCTATATCCTAGCACCCCAAACTACACTGTGGGGGTGTTCTGCATGGTTTAATCATGCTGTCTGTCAGTTACTGATCAAAGTGATTGGCTTGGGTATCCTCGCTGTCACTAGTGCAATGAGATTTGGAGAGTATGGTTCTTGGACATGAGGCTTCATTAGAGATCATTTCTCTGCAGGTTCTGGCATGGCCTATGTTGTGACCCTTTTTGCCCTCACCCTGCTTTCACTGTGTCACCTTGTTGAAATCTCCATTTGTTCATTGACTCATGCCAGGAGAATGTTTATTGAGCATCTGCTGTAGGCAAAGGATTGCACTCTCTGATGCAAAGGATTGCACTTTCTGATGCATTTTGTTCAGAATCGTGGTAGAAGTTTATCTACCACAAGCTTTTGATATTTGCCAGGCCCCATACAGGCCACAGTTTGTCTTCACCGTCTAATCTGTAACCCTAGTTTCTCTAAAGCAGGATCCCCAAGATCTCTGGATCAGCTGCTCTAGGGATTCTAGCCCCAGGTGTGAACCAAATAATTTAAAAGACTCTGCCTATTTGTTGGGGCACAGGCTGGCTCAGTTGGTAAAGCATGCAACTCTTGATCTTGGTCAGGGTTGTGAGTTCACGCCCCATGTTGGGTGTAGAGCCTACTTAAATAATGAAATTAAAGATTAAGCCTATTTGTAAAAACTCTACATGAATCTAGAGGATCCTAAATACTTCCTCTGGGCCAAGTAATTCTTATTCTTGTGTTTACAAGTAAGATTCTTTGTTTTATTCTAATTTGAGCATAGTTAAAGTGTTATATCAGTTGTAGATGTACAGTGTAGTAACTCTATACATTACTCCGTGCTTATCCTAAGTGTACTTTTAACCCCCTCATCTATTTCACCCATCCCCCGCCCATCTCCCCTCTGGCAACCATCAGTTCTCTATAGTTAAGAGTCACTTTTTGGTTTGTCTCTTTTTTCTTTGTTTATTTTGTTTCTTCACCTCCACATATGAGTGAAATCATACGGTATTTGTCTTTCTCTGACTTATTTTGCTCAACCTAATACACTCTAGCTCTATCCACATCGTTGCAAATGGCAAGATTTTTTTTTTTTTAATGGCTGACTAATATTCTGTTGTATATATAAACCACTTTATCCGTTCGTGAGTCAGTGGACACTTGGGCTGCTTCCATAATTTGGCTTTTATAGATAATGCTGCAGTAAACTTAGGGGTGCATGTCTCCCTTTGAATTAGTGTTTTTGTTTTTTGGCAATAAGTACTCGTAAGTTTACTGGATCATATGGTAATTCCATTTTTAATTTTTTGAGGAACACTCACATTGTCTTCCACTGTGGCTGCCACAGTTTATGTTCCCACCAAAAGTGCAAGATAGTTCCTTTTTCTCTATATTCTCACCAATACTTGTTTTTTCTCTTTTTGATTTTAGCCATTCTCATAGGTGTGAGGTGATATCTCCTGGTAATTTTGATTTACGTTTCCATGATGATGAGTGATGTTGATGTTGGCCACCTGGATGTCCTCTTTGGGGAAATGTGTATTCATGTCTTCTGCCCATTTTTAACTGGATTATTTGTTTTTTGGGTGTTGAGTTGTATCTGCTCTTTCTATATTTTGAGTATTTTCTATATTCAATAAAGAGACTAACCTTTTATTGGATATGTCATCTGCACATATCTTCTCCCGTTCAGTTGGTTGTCTTTTAGTGTTGTTGTTTCCTTCACTATGTAGAAGCTTTTTATTTTTGTGTAGTCCCAGTAGTTTATTTTTGCTTTTGTTTGCCTTGCCTCAGGAGACCTATCTAGAAAAGTGTTGCTATGGCCAATGTCAGAGAAATTACTGCCTGTGCTCTCTTCAAGGATTATATGGTTTCAGGTCTCACATTTAGGTCTTTAATCTATTTTGAGTTTATTTTTGTGTATGGTGAAAGAAAGTGAGCCAGTTTCATTCTTTTGCATGTGGCTGTACAGTTTTCCCAAAACCATTTGTTAAAGGGACTGTCTTTTCCCCATTATATATTCCTTCCCCATTTGTCAAAGATTAATTTGCCATATAATTGTAGGTTTATTTCTGGGTTTTCTATTCTGTTGATCTTTGTGTCTGTTTTTGTGCTAGTACCATACTGGTTTGATTATTATAAGCTTTATCATGTAAGTTGAAATCCAGAATTGTGATACCTCCAGTTTTGTTCTTTTTCAGGATTGCTTTGGCTATTCGGCATCTTTTGTGGTTCCATATAAATTTTAGGATTGTTTGTTCTATCTCTGTGAAAGATGATGTTGGTATTTTAACGGAGATTGTATCAAACCTATAGATTGCTTTGGGTAGTACAGACTTTTTTTTTTAACATATGTATATGTATATATGTATTTTTAATTTACATCCAAGTTAGTTAGCATTATGCAGTAATGATTTTATGGGTAGTACAGATGTTTTAATATTTATACTTCCATTCCATGCCTGTTTCTTTGTATCATCTTTAATTTCTTTCATCAGTGTTTTATACGTTTCAGAGTACAGGTCTTTCATGTCTTTGGTTAAATTTATTGCTAGATATTTAATTTATTTTTTTGGTGCAATTGTAAATGGAATTGTTTTCTTAATTTCACTTTCTGCTGCTTCATTATTAGTATATAGAACTACAACAGATTTCTGCACATTGGTTTTGTATCCTGTGATTTCCCTGAATTTATTTATCAGTTCTAGTAGTTTTTTGGTGGAATCTTTAAAGGTTTTCTATATATAGCATCATTTCATCTGCAAATAGTGAGAATTTTACTTTTTCTTATCAGTTTGGATGCCTTTTATTTCTTTATGTTGTCGAATTGCTATGGCTAGGACTTCCAGTACTATGCTGAATAAAAGTGAGAGTGAATATCCTTGTCTTCTTTCTTTTTTTTTTTATTTTTTAAATGTTTTATTTATTTCTGAGAAAGAGAGAGAGAGCATGAGCAGGGAGGTCCAGAGAGAGAAGGAGACACAGAATCTGAAACAAGCTCCAGGCTCCGAGCCAGCCATCAGCACAGAGCCCAACGCAGGGCTCAAACCCACGAACCGTGAGATCATGACCTGAGCCGAAGTCAGACGCCCAACTGACTGAGCCACCCAGGTGCCCCATCCTTCTCTTATTTCTGATCTTAGGGGAAGAGTTCTCAGTTTTTCACCATTGAGTATGATGTTGGCTGTGGGATTTTCATAGAAGTCCTTTATTATGTTGAGGTATGTTCCCTCTAGCCCTGCTTTTGCAGAGGATTTTTTTTGTAAAACTTTTAAAAATATCATTTATTGTCAAAGTAGCTAACATACAATGTGTAAAGTGTGTTCTTGGTTTTTGGGGTAGATTCCTGTGATTCATCGCTTACATACAATACCCAGTGCTCATCCCAACAAGTGCCCTTCTCAATGCCCATTGCCCATTTTTCCCTCTCGCCTACCCACCCCAATCTCCCACAGTTTGTTCTCTGTATATAAGAGTCTCTTCTGGTTTGCCTCCCTCCCTCTCTATTTGTAACTATTTTTTTCCCTTTCTCTTCCCTCATGGTCTTCTGTTTAGTTTCTTAAGAACCACATATGAGTGAAAATATATGACATCTATCTTTCTCTGACTGACTTATTTCACTCAGCATAATACCTTCCAGTTCCACCCACATTGCTGCAAATGGCATGATTTCATTCTTTCTCTTTACCAAGTAGTATTCCACTGTACGTATAAACCACATCTTCTTTATTCCATCAGTTGATGGAAAGTTAGGATCTTTCCTTGATTTGGCTACTGTTGAAAGTGCTGCTGTAAACATTGGGGTACATGTGCCTCTATGAATCAGCACTCCTGTATCCTTTGGATAAATTCCTAGTAGTGCTATTGCTAGGTGTTAGGTAGTTCTATTTTTAATTTTTTGAGGAACCTCCACATTGTTTTCCAGAGTGGCCACACCAGTTTGCATTCTGACCAACAGTGCAAGGGGGTTCCCATTTCTTCACATCTTCACCAGCATCTGTTGTTGTCGGAGTTGTTCATTTTAGCCACTCTGACCAGTGTGAGATGGTACCTCAGTGTGGCTTTGATTTGTATTTCCCTGATGATGAGTGACATTGAGCATCTTTTCATGTGTCTGTTGGCCATCTGGATGTCTTCTTTGGAAAAATGCCTATTCATTTGCTTTGCCCAGTTTTTAACTGGATTGTTTGTTTTTCAGGTGTTGAGTTTGGTAAGTTCTTTATAGATTTTGGATACCAGCCTTTTATCTGATATGTCATTTGCATGTATATTTTCCCATTCTGTTGTTGTCTTTTAGTTTTATCGATCCCTTTGTGGTGCAGAAGGTTTTTATATTGATGAGGTCTCAGTAGTTCATTTTTGCTTTTAATTCCCTTGCCGTTGGAGATGTGTTGAGCAAGAAATTACTATGGCTAAGGTCAAAGAGGTTGTTGCCTGCTTTCTCATTTACTAAGGTTTTGATGGCTTCTTGTCTCACATTTAGGTGTTTTATCCATTTTGAGTTTATTTTTGTGTATCGTGTAAGAAAGTGGTGCAGCTTCATTCTTCTGCATGTTGCTGTCCAGTTCTCCCAGCACCATTTGCTAAAGAGACTTTTTTCCATCGGATACTCTTTCCTACTTTGTCAAAGATTAGTTGGCCACACATTTGTGGGTCCAATTCTGGGTTCTCTATTCTATTCCATTGGTCTATGTATCTGTTTTTGTGCCAATACCATACTGTCTTGATGATGACAGCTTTGTAGTAGAGGCTAAAGTATGGGATTGTGATGCTTCCCGCTTTGGTTTTCTTCTTTAAGATTACTTTGGCTATTCGGAGTCTTTTGTGGTTCTATACAAATTTTAGGATTGTTTTTTCAAGCTTTGGAAAGAATGCTGGTGCAGTTTTGATTGGGATTGCATTGAATGTGTAGATTGCTTTGGGTAGGATTGACATTTTAACAATATTCTTCCAATCCATGAGCGTGGAATTTTTTTCCATTTCTTTGTGTCATCTTCAATTTCCTTCATAAGTTTTCTATAGTTTTAAGCATACAGGTCTTTTATATCTTTGGTTAAGTTTATTCCTAAGTATTTTAGGTTCTTGGTGCCATTGTAAATGGGATCAGTTTCTTGATTTCTCTTTCTGTTGCTTCATTATTGGTGTATAGAAATGTAACCAATTTCTGTACATTGATTTTGTACTCTGTGACTTTGCTGAATTCATGTATCAGTTCTAGTAGGCTTCTGGTGGAGTCTTTTGGGTTTTCCATGTAGAGTATCATGTCATCTGCAAAAAGTGAAAGTTTGATTTCTTCTTTGCCAGTTTTGATGCCTTTTATTTTCTTTTGTTGTCTGATGGCTGATGCTAGGACTGCCAGCCCTATGTTAAACAGCAGTGGTGAGAGTGGACATCCCTGTCGTGTTCCTGGTCTTAGGTGGAAAGCTCTGTTTTTCCCCATTGAGGATATTAGTTGTGGGCTTTTCATAAATAAATGGCTCTTAATGATGTTTAAGTATATTCCTTCTATCCCGACTTCGAGGGGTTTTATTAAGAAAGGATGTATTTTGTCTAATGCTTTTTCTGCATCTATTGATAGGATCATATGGTTCTTACCCTTTTATTAATGTGATGTATCACATTGATTGATTTCTGGATATTGAACCAGCCCTGCAGCCCAGGAATGAATCCCACTTGATCATGATGAATAATTCCTTTTATATGCTGTTGAATTTGATTTGCTAGTATCTTGT
Source organism: Crocuta crocuta (assembly GCF_008692635.1). Lineage (NCBI taxonomy): Eukaryota > Metazoa > Chordata > Mammalia > Carnivora > Hyaenidae > Crocuta > Crocuta crocuta. The sequence goes on from NW_027528345.1 coordinate 8,428,176, forward strand.
TGAGAATTTTTCCATCCATGTTCATCAGGGATATTGGCCTGTAGTTCTCCTTTCTCATGGGGTCTCTGTCCCATTTGGGAATCAAGGTAATGCTGGCTTCATAGAATGAATCTAGAAATTTTCCTTCCATTTCTATGTTTTGGAACAGCTTGAGAAAGATAGGTATTGACTCTACTTTAAATGTCTGGTAGAATTCCCCAGGGAAGCCATCTGGCCCAGGACTCTGATTTGTTGGGATATTTTTGGTAACTCGTTCAATTTCTTCACTAGTTACCGGTCTGTTCAAATTTTCTATTTCTTCCTGTTTGAGTTTTGGTAGTGTGTGGGTGTCTAGGAATTTGTCCATTTCTTCTAGGTTGTCCTTTTTGTTGGCATATAAGTTTTCATATTATTTTCTGATAATTGGTAGTGTTTCTGAGGGATTGGTTGTGATAAATCCATTTTAATTTATGATTTTATCTATTTAGGTCCCCTCTCTTTTCTTTTTGAGAAGTCTGGCTAGGGGTTTATCAATTTTTATCAACTAACCAACTCTTAGTTTCATTGACCTGTTCTACTGGTTTGTTTTTTTGTTTTTTTGGGTTTTTTGGATTCTATATTGTTTATTTCTGCCCTGATCTTTATTATTTGTCTTCTGCTGGGTTTAGGGTCTCTTTGCTGTTCTGATTCTAGTTCCTTTAGGTGTGCTGTTAGATTTCATATTTGGGATTTTTTTGTTGTTGTTGTTTCTTGAGATAGGCCTGGAGTGCAATGTTTTTCATCTTAGGACTGCCTTTGCCGCATCCCAAAGGATTTGGACTGTTGTGTTTTCATTTTCATTTATTTCCATATATTTTTAAATTTCCTCTTTAATTGCCTGGTGGACCCATTCATTCTTTAGTAGGATGTTTTTTAACCTCCATGCATTTGGAGGTTTTCTAAACTTTTTCCTGTGATTGATTTCAAGTTTCATAGCATTGTGATCTGAAAGTATGCATGGTATGATCTCACGTTCTTTTGTATTTATTGAGAGCTGTTTTGTGACCAAGTATGTGATCTATCTTGGAGAATATTCCATGTGTATTTGAGAAGAATGTGAATTCTGCTGTTTCAGGATGAAAAGTTCTGAATATATCTCTCAAGTCCGTCTGGTCCAGTGTATCATTCAGGGCCATTGTTTCTTCATTGATTTTCTGTCTAGATGATCTGTCCATTGCTATAAATGGAGTATTAAAGTCTCCTGCAATTACTACATTCTTACCAATAAGATTGCTTATGTTTGTAATTGTTTTATGTGTTTGGGTGCTTTCAAATTTGGTGCATAGCCATTTATAATTATTAGCTCTTTCTGATGGATAGACCCCATAATTATTCTATAATGTTCTTCTTCACCTCTTGTTATAGCTTTTAGTTTAAAATCTAGTTTGTCTGATATAAATATGGCTACTCCAGCTTTCTTTTGACTTCCAGTAGCATGTTAGATGGTTCTCCATCGCCTCACATTCAATCTGAAGGTGTCCTCAGGTCTAAAATGGGTCTCTTGTGGATAGCAACTAGATGCGTCTTGTTTTTTTTTTATCCATTCTGATAACTTTTGTCTTTTTATTGGAGCATTTCATCCATTTATATTCAGTGTTATTATTGAAAGATATGGATTTTAGTCATTGTGTTCTCTGTAGGTTTCATGCTTGTAGTGATGTCTCTGGTCCTTTGTGGTGTTTGCAGAATTTCACTCACAGTGTTCCCCTTAGGATCTCTTGTAGGGCTGGTTTAGTGGTGATGAATTCTTTCAGTTTTTATTTGTCTGGGAAAACCTTTATCTCTCCTCCTATTCTGAATGACAGGCTTGCTGGGCACAGGATTCTTGGCTGCATATTTTTCCTATTCTGCACATCGAAAATTTCCTGCCACTCCTTTCTGGCCTGCCAAGTGTTAGTTGCTAGGTCTGCTACTACCCTCATGTGTCTACTCTTGTAGGTTAAGGCCCATTTATCCCTAGCTGCTTTTAGAATTCTCTTTTTACCTTTGTATTTTGCCAGTTTCACTATGATATATCATGGAGAAGATCGATTCAAGTTACATCTGAAGAGAGTTTTCTGTGCCTCCTGGATTTCAATGTCTGTTTCCTTCCCAGATTGGAGAAGTTCTTAGTTAAGATTTGTTCAAGTATACCTTCCACCCCTTTCTCTCTTCTTCTTCTGGAACTCCTGTGATATGGATATTATTCCATTTCATTGCATCACTTAGTTCTCTAATTCTTCCCTCATGGTCCAGAATTTTTTTTCTTTCTTTTTCTCAGCTTCATCTTTTTCCATAATTTTCTCTTCTATTTCACTTAATCGCCTCCCTCGCTTCTTCAGTCCTCACTGTCACTGCCTCTAGTTTATTTTGCTTCTCATTTACAGCATTTTTTAATTCATCATAATTATTTTTTAGTTCCTTGATTTCTGCAGCAGTAGATTCTCTACTGTCTTCTATGCTTTTTTCAAGCCCAACGATTAATTTATGACTATTATTCTAAATTTTTCAGTTATGTTGTTTATATATGTTTTGATCAGTTCTTTAGCTATCATTTCTTCCTGGAATTTCTTTTGAAGAGAATTTTTCTGTTTCATCTTTTGGCTAGTTTTCTGCCCCTTACGTGTTTTAAAAGCTCTTATGTGCCCTGCACCTGTGAGCACTGCTATATTAAAGAGGGCACATACATTGTCCAGGGCCTGGCCCTTCAGGAGGTGTTTTTTAGAGTGTGTTACTTGTTCTCTGTTGTTGTGACTTTGGTTACTTTATCTCCCTACTCATAGTGATGTTTTGGACCCTCCACCAGGTGTGCTTTGATTTTTTTGTTGACATAGCCCTGGAAAGGAAAACAAACAAACAAAACACAAACAAAAAACAAAACCAGAAACACAAGCTGCAAGTAAGCTACAGGGTGAAGGAGGTGCTGATGGAAAAGGCCTTATCCCATACAAAAAGAAAATTGACAGGGGCGGGAGGGAAAAAGAAAAGAAAATTGACCAGACAGAGAAACTATACAGCTTAATCCAGAGAGAGAGAAAGGAAAATAAAGAAGGAGGTGTAGAACATGTATAAAGAGAATGAATTAAATATGTCTGCTTAAACAAACCAGCAACCAGAGTAACCAGACTAGAGGAGGGAAGAGATAAGAAGAAGAAAAGGAAGGAAAAAAAATATATACATAAGAAGAATTGTCCGAGAATTAAATCCGGCAGTGCAACAGCACTGGTCTGGAGGAGAGGCTGCCTGGTTCATCAGCGACCAGTCCACTCCTGTAGATTCGCAGTTACCAGGGGTGAAGAGGTGCAGTTTGGTTTAGGTGGGTCCCGCCTCCACTGTGGGCCCACTGTCTGTTCCCTGAAGCCCCATCTTGTTGATGATGGGGAGAAAAATGGAGACACCCCAGTCTCTCCTCCACGGACCGAGTGTCCCAAAGCACTCTGTTTAAGCCATCCTCACTGTGCCTTGAGCATGAACGAGGCGATTTGTCTGTGTCTACCAACTCCTGCGCCTCTCTGGTGCTCGGCTGGGACTTAAACCCCAATGTCTTAAAAGAGCCCTGCTCTGTGTGCCCTGGTTCCGAGGAAGAGCTGCCCCGCCTCAAAGTACTGAGTGCACGGTTTGTCCCACTCCCCCGACTCTCAAGCCTCCCTGGCACTCAGCTGGAACTTAAACCCCGATGTCTTTAAGGTTCCCACTCCATATGCCCTGGTTCTGGGGAAATGCTACGCTGTGCCACCCAGTATATGTTCTCTGGCTGGCAGGCAGTCTTGCCCTTTGAATGCTTATATACCTCCTTCCCACAGCACTCCAGGGCAGGGATTGCTTTCTCCCACTACAACTGTGCCTCTGAACTAGTTACCGATCAGGGGGCTGGCTCCCTTCCTCCCCAGGTGCTCGAACAGGGCAGCCAGCCATAGTCCGGAGAAAACCCTGCAGTTAGAGATAGGATCTTTCTCCGTCCCGGTCAGAGGTTTTTCTCTTGTCCAGATACAGTCCTATGCTTCTCCAGCCGCTCTTTCTTTTCCCTTTATCTCTTTGCAGAAGGGGATCCCTTCCCTCCATTTGTTTTCTCTCTCCCAGTTCGCAATCCACACACCTATGGCCCATCAGGTTGTCCTGGTGGGTCCCTGGAAGCGTCTCTGTCACTTTTTTGGTAGAATTCACCTGTGAAGTCATCTGGTCCTAGACTTTTGTAAGGAGTTTTTCTGACTACTTATTCAATTCATTGCTGGTAATTAGTATATTCAAGTTTTTTATTTCTTTCTGCTTCAGTTTTGGGAAGTTATATGTATCTAGGAATTTATCCATTTCTCCTACATTGTCCAATTTTTTGGCATATAGGTTTTCATAATCTGTTACAATTGTTTGCATTTCTATGTTGTTGGTCATTATTTCTCCTCTTTCATTAGTGATTTTGTTTATTTAAGTGTTCCCCTTTTTCTCTTTTTATGAATCTAGTTAGAGGTTTATCAATTGTGTTGATCTTTTCAAAGAACGCATTTCTGATTCATTGATCTGTTTTTTTTTTTTAGTTTTGATATCATTTATTTCTGCTCTAATATTTTTTATTTCCTTTCTTTTGCTGGTTTGGGGTTTTGTTCTTCTTTTTCTATCTCTTTTTTTTTTTTTTAAGTTTATTTATTTATCTTGAGAGATCGCGCACATGCATGGGGGAGGGTCAAAGAGGGAGAGAGAGAATCCCAAGCAGGCTCTGTCCTGCCAGCACAGAGTCTGACACAGATTTCGATCCCAAGAACTGTGAGATCATGACCTGAGCTGAAATCAAGAGTTGGACACTTAACTGGCTGAGCCACCAAGCACCGCTATAGCTCCTTTAGACACAAGGTTAGGTTGTTTATTTGAGATTTTTTTTTTCTTTGCTTTTTGAGGTAGGTCTATATTGCTATAAACTTCCCTCTAGAGCAGCTTTTGCTACATCCAAAGATTTTGGACCACTGNTTTTTATTTCCTTTCTTTTGCTGGTTTGGGGTTTTGTTCTTTTTCTATCTCTTTTTTTTTTTTTTAAGTTTATTTATTTATCTTGAGAGATCGCGCACATGCATGGGGGAGGGTCAAAGAGGGAGAGAGAGAATCCCAAGCAGGCTCTGTCCTGCCAGCACAGAGTCTGACACAGATTTCGATCCCAAGAACTGTGAGATCATGACCTGAGCTGAAATCAAGAGTTGGACACTTAACTGGCTGAGCCACCAAGCACCGCTATAGCTCCTTTAGACACAAGGTTAGGTTGTTTATTTGAGATTTTTTTTTTCTTTGCTTTTTGAGGTAGGTCTATATTGCTATAAACTTCCCTCTAGAGCAGCTTTTGCTACATCCAAAGATTTTGGACCACTGTGTTTTGATTATCTCCATGTATTTAAATTAAATTCTCTATCTCCATTTGGTTTAGCTGTCTTGCTGTGATTCTGTCCTGTTCTTTTATCTGGGACATATTCCTCTGCCCCCTCATTTTGTCTGCCTTTCTGTGTCTGATTCTATGTGTTAGGAAAGTCAGCTACACCTCCTGCTCTTGAAAGTAGTAGCCTTAGGAAGAAGAGGTCCTGTCGTGCTCTGCAGTGCGGTTTCCTCTGTCCACCAGATCCTGGTCCAGGGTGTCTCTTGTGTATTTTGCATGAGCCCTACTGTTGTGGCTGAGCCACTTTTGCCTTCAGTCCAGTCGTCTACAGTGGCTTTCTTTGCCTGCTATGGGCAGGGTTTGGTCCCTGTGTTGTTAGTGGGCCAGTGTAGGGCCACCTTGGGCTTGAGTTGAGTCAGATCAGACGTTTGCCAGAGATGCGATAGCACCAAAATGCAGGGTGCTGTCCTTGTGTTGTCTCCTGAGGAGCTTTTGTTGGTGGGTGGGGGCTGCAGTCACATCAGCTGTCTGCCTCTAGTGCACCGTGTTGGGGCTGCAGTGGGACTGGTGTGTATAGTTACCTTCCCTTTTCCCTAGGGCGAGAGTCACTTTGGAGTGGTGCTTGCCCCTTTTGGGGGCTGTTTGCACACTGTCAGGCTTGTGGCACCACTTTGGATAGGCTCTGGCCAAGGGCATATTGGTGGGGACAGGCCCACAGGACAGCATGGGGTCAGGGCACATGGTAATAGGTTTTGCACCCACCCACTGTGGGAGGGGAAATGTAGCTGCCCAGAACTCTAGCCAAGGCTGGCCAGGTTGGAGGGGGCGTGTCCACAGGAGAATGCCGGGCTGGGCACTTTAGCAAGCAGGTGGAGAACATTGGTGTCATACTGGTTCCTGCAGGTGACCTTGTTTCT
>NW_027528345.1:8434701-8459451 GCF_008692635.1 Crocuta crocuta
GGGGGAATGCTGCCTGCCAGCCTCTTTGTTCCTGGAAAAGTCTCCCAAAGATTCCTGCTCCTCCAGCACATGCTCTGAGATTAGCAAACAGATCTTGCTCCCATATACCTCAGGCGTCTTTCAAACTACTGCTTCCGTGCTGTATCTCTGTAGGGCTGGTTGTTGTGCCGTCTCTTTAAGGGTGGGGACTTTTTCCCTCTTGATGTGCAAGCTCTCCCAGAGCTGAGCTTGCTGATTTTTAAAATTCCACGTATTAAGCCCCTGCTGATTGTAAGAACTACAAAGTTATGCCTCTGTAGTTTTCAAACCCAAATGTCAATGCCTGGCATTTCTCTGAAGAGGTCTGTTTCTCTCCCTCTTCATACCTCCAGTGACCCTTCCTCCTTTGGACAGTCCTGTAGATCCATTTAGCTCTGGACCACATCGTGGCCCTTCCTATCCTTTCTGATGTGGCCTCTTCTCTACATTTAGTTGTGGAGAGTCTGTTCTGCTAGGATTCAGGTCATTTTCTGTGTTATTTACAGTGATGTGGGTTTCTAGATGTATCTGTGGATGGGGTGAGCTTAGGGTTCTCCTACTCTGCAGTCTTGCCCAGAAGTAACTATAAGTAAGATTCTTTATCATCCCGATAGCACTCTTAAGATTCTGTCTGTGTTCCTTCACTTGGTTAGGAGGGGACACTAGTTTCAGAAATTGTCGTATTTACCTAGGATCCAGGTGACTTAGAAGTCTGAGCTCTTATTTCTAGGTTTTACTAGGTACCCAGGAAGTAGATGGGCTTTGAGGCATCACCTTGATGTCCTGGTACAAATGCGACTTCTCTTAGAAAGGTCCGAGCTGATGGTCACAATCTACTGAGCTGCCTCAGTAAGAACCCAGAGCTGTGGCACTGCCATGGGGAGCGAAGCGGGCTGGGAAGCAGCACGTGCTCACTGAGTGTGGCTGTGGGGTAGGGCCAAACTCTGCCACTCAGCTCTGCCTTTGTCCACCTCCAAAAGTGTCTATGTGCCCCACTGCTGTCCCCTTGCCTGCGTTAACTCTCTTAGTGGATGGAAGGGCTGTTTTAAATTATGAGATAGCTATTCTAGTTAGGTATTTTTAATTATGTTTTTATTTTACTCCTTTAGTTTGTCATGAAGTAGCCCTGATAAGATACCCGTTATTCAGCAAAGTTTACACTATAAGTTGGATATTAATATTACAAACATGGAGTCCAACAAAAATGCCCTATGTATCTTTTTTTCCCCTGTTTCTTTAATAGAAAAGCAGTCTGCCTTCCTCTGGAGGAAGGGACAGGAGAATGGGACAGAGAGAGGGCTGGCCCCTCTGGTTTATCAGCCAGGTTTCTTTTGAAATTTATGTTACCAAATACTATGGTCATTGATTTTGATTGGCTTTGTGTCTCCTGCCCACCAAACACATTACCACCACTGTGCCCCCCGTCTAGTAGAGAAGGTGACAGTTTCCTCACCGTGCCACCCAGGAGTCACTGGAAGCAAGGGACTCCTGATGTCAGGGAGAAATGGGAGGCCATCCATTCATAAGCCTGGTGCTGGGAGGAAGGCCATGGAAGCTATAAGTGCAGGTCTGGCAAGTAGAGAGGAGGGGCCAGAGGAGGGAGGGCTCAGGAAAACAGAATAAGGCGTAGGGGTGAGTGTGTAACACTCCCACGTCTCCTTGACCGAAAAGTCTTATAGAAAGATGCAGATAAATAGATCACCAGGAGTGGCTGATTGTGTGTACTCATCACCGGCCCCTGTGGACTTGCTCTGGCACCTCTTCCCCACCCTCCCTTGGCAGTATCTCTGATCTCCCTCACCCAGCATGGTGTGGCCCACACGTCCCATTCTCTGTGCCCTAGAGCTGTGTTTTGTGTTTACTCAAGAACAAGGCCATTCCTATTTTCTGCCTCCCTGCTCAAATCTTGCCTTCTGGTCCCAGTTCACTCTTGGATTCCACGCAGTACAAAGGTTACAAAAAGAGGCAGGTATGTGTGTGTGTGTGTGTGGTCAGTAAACCAGGCAGTGAGACTCTGTAGTCCTTCCTCCTGGTTGAAAAGTCAATAGTAGAAGGCCTGTAGAATTGCCATTTGGTCATGCCTACAGTAGCAAAGACTAATGGCAAATAAAGAACAAAGCATAAGTCAATATGTACTTTCCAATAATTTTTTTGTTTTTAATATCAATTGATGTTTTAAAAAATACAGAGGTGTTTGACACAGAATAGCACCATTGTGTAGGACACACACAGTTCCTGCGCCCGGCACCTGAAGGGGGCTCTTCTTGCCTGGGCTGGGGACAGTCACTCAGGGGGCGTTTGACTCACACCAGTTAGTTTCCTGCCTCTGCCTTGACCCAAAGGTCTTACAGGAAGACAATAAATAAATAGAACACCGAGATTTTATTTTGCAGTCTGCCCAGTTCAGGTCTCTCAGAAAGAGAGAGGCGAAAAGTCCACACTGTGAGCAGGTGGGATGAATGGACATCAGGTCAGGTCAGCCATTCAGTGCAGAGCCCTAGAGTGACTGGGACTGGAAGATACTTGGGTCCTCTGGGTTGGCAATGGATTGTGTTGTTTGTGGGTTCAGGTTTTTACAAGAAGCAGACAGGCCCTATGTCCACACCAAATTCCTGCTCGGGCCCTCCGATGTCCATGGGTGCAATGTCAATAATGGGGAGGCGCGAGGTCTTCTGTGACCGGTACTCAATCATAGTCTTGCCCCACTTACCGGTGTGTTTCTAGGGGAGAAAGAAAGGAGACACTGTCCAGTGCTAGCTGCCCAGGACCCCAAAATGGGGCATCACAGAACGCAAAGTGCAAAACATGCTCAGGGGCTCCCCTGACCCTTCCCTGGCTTGCTGAAGCCCTCTCCACCTCAGCTCCTGTCCTTCCCAGCAAGGCCCCCTCCACGCTGCTCCCCCCTCCATCCGTAGGCAGACCCCCACACACGCCATGAATACTCCTACAAGAGTAACTGGACATGCTGGATGGGACTTCTGTCCCCTGAGCCCAGGGAGTGAAGAAGATACAACAATGGCACTGGGCATTCCGCATGCCTTCTCTACATAACCCCTCACCCTCACCTCTGAGGACCTTATCACCTTGGGCCTATGACACCTGCTGTGGACCAACCCTCCGCCTGCCCGGGCCTGAACCCCAGGCCGCTCATCTCCGGAGGCTCTCGCCAGCCCGACTCACCGTGCAGCCATCCTTCAGGACAGTGTATGTGAACCTGCTGTTGCCCTCAGCCCGGATCTCCACGTCATTGGAGCCCTGAATGAGCAGGGCCTTCTTGAGGTTGCCAGCTGCTTCATCCAGGTAGGCGATGCTGTTCTTGCAGTGGTAGGTGATGTTCTGGGAGCCCTCGGTGGACAGCAGGCGTAGGAAGGTCATCTGGACATTGGCCGTGTTGGGAGCCAGGTTGTCATCTCCATAGCTGAACTGTCAGGTCAGAGGGTGACGGTGTGAGGCCCAGAGGCAGTGTCTAATGGGGTACTGTTCCTCCTCCTTCCCTCCTCTGGAGCAAAGCCCCCAAAAAAATGGTGGGCGAGGTGCCACCAACTTCAAGGGAGAAAGAAGAGGAAGGTGCCGTCTCGGGCCCAGAAGAGCCAGGTACTCACGTGGAAGCCACCGTTGATGGTTTCTCCAAACCAGATGTGTTTCTTGTCCTTGCTCTTGCTGCTCCACCAGTTCTTCTTGGGAACATTCGCTGGGTTGGGGTAGACGCAGGTCTCGCCCGTCTCCATGTTGCAGAAAACCTTCATGGCGTCCAAGGTGCAGCCCTGGTTGGGGTCAATCCAGTAGTCTCCTGCAGGAGGAGGAAGCAGGACCCCATCGGGGCTCAGACAGGCACATACTCCCGAGTATGCCTGGGAGAGACAGAAAGGCTTCCGAGAACACAAGGGAGAGAGGCACAGACTGTGAGGGTCTCATGTGGCCAAAAGGAGGGGAGATGCACGAATCCGTGAAAAAGGAGACCTGGACGGGAAAGGCCGGTGCTAAACCACGGCGCAAGCCAAAGGGCAGGAGCAGTGCCTGCCTGGTGGGTGGAACTCTACCCTCAAGTCAGGTCTGCCATGTGGCCATGGGAGGCCAGGAGCCAGGGCTGAGGTTTCTCTACTGTGAAATGGAGGAGCAACCACCCACCAGAACCTTACAGGCTTGGCTCTGGCCTGTGCTTAAAAGAGTCTCCTCCCTTGTTCCGAAGGGGGCCATGCCCAACGGGCTGACTTCCTGCTTTCTGGGGGCAGGGGTCCTGCCCTGCAGCCTCACCGCTCTTCCATTCGGGGTGGCAGAGTTTCAGGTCCCGGCAGGTGCGGGCAGGGTTCTTGCGGGAGCCCTCGGGGCTGCGGATGCTCTCAATCTGGTTGTTGAGGGACTTGAGTGTGGCATCCACCTCAGCGTCGTGCTGTCTCAGGTTGCCGGCCGCCTGGTCAGCCCGCATGTACTGCAGGGGGTCGGGGCCCTTCTCTCTCGGGCCTAGGCCAGCAAAGGCAGACATGTCGATGCCAGGGCCAGGGGGACCTGGAGGGCCAGGGGGTCCGGGGTTTCCAGGAGGACCCTGAAGCAGAAAGCAGAAATCAGCTAGGAATTGTGGGGGTGTGCCCCTCCTGTGTACATCCCCACTTGCTAGAATACACTAGAGTGTTTTCTTTCAGTCCCATGGGTGAGGGAGGGGTGCAGCAGGCCAGGACCAAGAAAAATCACAGCACTTGCCTTTCTTCTTCATCAGCCCCTCTCTCAACACCAAGCATGGCCCTTCTGAACCTCCAGAGAAGCCCCAGGATGCCATCCTCACTACCTGCAGGCTAATGCCCTGAAAGAGGCGCTTGGCACCAGAGAGGCCAAGCCTCCCGGATGCTGGGGAAGGACACTTACAGCGGGCCCAGTTTCGCCTGAACGTCCGCGGGGTCCAGGAGGCCCGATGGGGCCAGGGATTCCATTAGCTCCATCTTTGCCAGAGGGACCGACGGGGCCAGGAGGACCCTGCAGGCCAGGAGAGAGGCGTCATCAACAAAGGTGGGGGTGTGGGGGCTCAGGGGTGGCTGGTCGGGTGGCCGTCCTGATGGGAAGCCCTGCAGCTTCACATTTCTCAGTCCAGGGGCCCAAACGCGTCTCTGCTTGGCCAGCGACCAGCAGGACCGCCTCGTGGCTCTTCTGCTGTCCTACACTCCTTGTTGTCAAATCCTACTCCCGGTGGGCCCCACTGACAGCCAAGAGCTGTTCTCATGTTCATCCAGCCTGTGAGCTCAGATGCTTTTCTGGCCACAGTCACCCCAAGGCTTCCCTCCCCATGAGAGCGCCCATGCCCGGCTCCACCCTCAAGGAAGGGCTCACTCCGTCTCACTTACTCTAGGGCCAGAAGGACCGGCAGGACCAGAAGCACCTTGGTCTCCAGAAGGACCCTGTGCAGAAGGAAGAGGCAAAGGTCAGAGGTCAGCACAGACAGAGCCCCATCTTCCAGGATAGGAGGTCTTCTGAAATACGCATACGACACATGTCCTACTTTCCTCCCCCTTTCCATTTGCTCCTTCCTCCAACCCTGAGGAAGTCTTGGAAACTTCTTTTTTTTTTTTTTTTTTCCTGGTCCTGGATAGTTCTTAGGATGATTCCAACCTGGGTGAACTTCATGGGACACTCAAGGGGGCTCTGAGTAGGGGGAGGCACCAAGGAGCCAGGCATAGAAGCATTACTCACAGGAGGGCCGGGCAGACCCTGCAGACCAGTGAAGCCACGGTGTCCCTTCAGTCCCCTCTCGCCAGCCTCTCCAGCTTCTCCTTTGTCACCTCGGGGACCTTGAGGACCCTGGGAATGAGATAGACACAGGTTGGGTCAGGTTGGCCGGGGCCAGGGGCCTCCTGCTGGCCTCACCTGAGCCAAGGAGACCCAGGACCTACATGGTTCCCACTGGCCTCCAAGCCTGCTCCGCTCAGGAACCCAACAGAGGACACTCAGATACTCACTGGGATTCCCCGGGCTCCAGCCGGTCCTGCGGGGCCCATGGGGCCTTGTGCGCCCTGTGAGGGAGAGAGTGGGAACCCTGTCAGAAAAGCCCTCCTCTGCCTGTGCTCTGGGCTGGGCCCAGGGCCTGGGGGGCAGGCAGGTAGTGGATGAGCTCCTGGCTCACTGGGCCACCCCTCTCCACTTCCAGCTTTTACTGAATTAAGGATACTCACAGCTTCTCCTCGGTCTCCCTGCTTTCCAGTTGGGCCAGCGGGGCCAGGAGAGCCAGGGGGCCCAGGGGTTCCGGGAGCACCCACGGGACCAGTCTCACCACGATCACCCTGTCAGGAGAGAGGTCTCAGGCTTAAAGAAGAATGTTCCAGAAAAGCCATGGAGAAAAAGGCCCTTCCAACCTGAGACAAGACTCGGACTCCAGCCTGCCACCTGGGGCTGACCTGTAAGGCCCAACAGAATGTCACCCCCCACCCCCACCCCCGCATCCCACTGCCTATAGAGACACCCAGATACTCACCTTGACTCCAGCCGCGCCATCTCTGCCAGGGGGGCCATCAGCACCAGGGCTTCCCTGATCAGGAGGAGACAAGATGCCATGAGAGCCACCCCTGCCCGACTCCCCTTCTGCTCCTCCCTTCTCCCCTCAGGAGCCCCAGGCTAGCTCCCTGCCATCCCGCTGAAGCTTTGGAAGTGCACTGAGCTTCCTCCTGGCCACGTGCCAGTTCTTAGTCTCTGTGCCCTTCCCTCTCCCATCACGACCTTCCAGCGCAGCTGGGCACTAGGGGACCCCATCATCCCCTCCTCCAGGACACCAGGATGGAGCCTGGCTGGCCCAGCACGCCTCTCCCTGGGAAGGGCCACACCCACAACGGGCCCCGCTGCTCACCTCTCGTCCAGGTTCGCCAGCAGGACCAGTCAGGCCAGGAGGACCCACGGGGCCGGGGGGACCTCGGTCTCCAGATGCACCGGGAGCTCCCTGCTTGCCAGGCTCACCCTGGAGAGACAGCGACAAAGAGGATGAGTGTGCACTCTGAGAATCCTGGCCCGGGACATGCTGAGCCCTGCCAAAGAAAGGGCTGACAGAGACAGTCTGAGGGTGCAGAGCGTGGGGGAAGCCTCGGGTGGGGGGGGTGGTTTGCAGAGGCCCGGCCACCGCACCAAGAGCACTGAGTGGAGAGCCAACCAGAGCCAGGCTGGGCCCAGCGCAGCAGAAGAGGGGGCAGCCTTCACTCACCGATGGGCCAGGCAGGCCGGGGAATCCTCTCTCACCACGCTGCCCAGGAAGACCAACAATGCCCCGCTGACCAGCCAGACCTTGGGGACCTGGAGGACCATCGGGACCCTACGAGAGGGGAGGCGGGAGCGAGAACTTGAGCTCTGACAGGAAGTGGCCCAGCCATCCATACCCAGCCTGGCCCCCGTTCACAGGTAACCAGCACTCTTCCCCGGCAGCGGCCCCTCCGTGGTGTCCCCTCCCACTCCATGCCCCGTGAGCTCAGATGACTTCCTGGCCCAGACTTACAGAGGGACCATCATCTCCAGGCTCTCCCTTCTCGCCAGGGGGTCCGGCAGGACCTTGGAGGCCAGGGTCACCAGCACGGCCAGGGGGGCCGCTGTCTCCTCGAGCACCTTTGGGGCCATCTTTTCCAGAAGGACCAGGGGGACCAGGGGGCCCAGGGTTGCCCTAGAAAAGCAAATGCAAGAAATGAGAACGCATCTCAGCCTGCCCCACCCAGGCTGCCAAAGCCATGTGGTCCCAGGGATAGCATTTCCCCCTGCGGCTCCCGCCACACCAAGGAAGCTTGACTCCCACCCCAGTTTACCTCTTCCCCCTCCTCTCCGAGGAGAGAACTCTGAACAGCCAGCCCTGGCTTGTCCAGCCCCACGTTTGCTTTTTCTGATCTACTTGGACTTCTTCCTGCCTCCTTTCTTTCAGCCTCAATCCCACCGTCCCTCAAGGAACAGCTCAAACCTGGCTCTTCTGACCCCTAAGCCTCTGCACCCACTCCCCCTGCACTTGATTGGTGGTGAACTGGGTGACTTTTCACCATCTCTCCTCCCTCCGTGGCAGACTCCCTGTGGGCAAAATGTAGAGCTTGTACAGGCCGGGAACACAGAATGTGCTCCAGAAACGTGTCGAGGCAATCGTGCCCGCCCGTCCTGCCCACTGAGCCAGGAGTCTGAGGGTTCAGCCCCAAACAGCAGGGAAGGTTGCCCCTGGCCAACAAGAGGGTCACAGGCCCCCATGATTAACTACTCCCAGGAGATGGAAAAGGCACAAAGGGAGGGAGGCGAGCCTGCGCTCTTTGGAGCCCTGCTGGGACTGTGCCCCCCCCCTGCCAAGCGTAAGGTAAGAACTTCAGGAGCGTCACTTACGTTGGAGCCGGGGGGTCCAACGCGGCCAGCAGCTCCAGGGAATCCGGTGGCTCCCTGTGTGATGAGAAGAAAGACCCTGAATCCCTTGGGACCTCAGAAGGTTCAAGGGGACAGAGGGGGGTGTCTCAGAGGTTGGTGTGACTCAGAGGCTGGTGTGAAACGGCAAGGAGAGCTAGAGAAAGGGCCCCATGGGGTCTGGCCATCGGATCAGGAAGCTGCAGCTTCTCTGCTTCCAGCTGGGACAGCCAGTGCTTTGGGAGCTGAGCAGGGGGCCTGCCCAGGGCCAGAGACCGCCCAGGATCACCACACACCGGCAGAGGGGCGCCTGCTCTCCCACAGGGCTGGGGGCAGAAGCAAGGCCGAGGAAAAAGGGGGTGAGTAAATCCCAGAGCACCACCATGGGAGCATCTGGCCAGGCCTTCTGCGTGACAGCAGCTGCTGCCGCCAAGGTAACCTCCACCCCACCTGGGGGGAACGGGGACCTCACTCACCGGAGGGCCTTGAGCACCTCGGGCTCCTTTAGGACCAGTCACACCAGTAGGACCCTGGGAAGGAAGGAGAGACCATGAGGCCCAGCCACCCAGAGGAGAGCTGTGGCTTCTGGGCATAGGGCCTGACCCCCAACAGCCAACTCCTGAGGGCTAGGTTTTCTAAGATGTAGCCTTCTTGGCACTAACATCCTAGCCTGGAGAAGCCATCACAGGTGGGGCTGCGACCCCTGCAATAGAGACTCTGTTCTAGAAGACCTCGGGGGTAAAGCCTGGCAGGCATCTGCAGAGCTGCTCCGAGGTATCCCCAGTCCCTCCCAGGAGCCTGGCTGCTTCGTCTCCAGCTGTCTGTCCTCAGCCTACACTCTGGGTCTGTCTCCTGGTCCCCACACCCTAGACAACGTAAGCCCATTGAACTACTTTTGAACCTTTATCCCCAAGGACAAATTCCTCCCACAGCTGCTCCCTTCTGTGGCTGGGACAGCAGCAGGCACCAGCATCTGCCAGGTAGAGGGGCTTAAACTCCAGTGGGGTGATACCCAGGCCTCCTGGTCATTCTCTGCGTGTCCAGGCCCCTCATCCTGCACCCCAAAGTCCCTGCCCTGTGGGAACAGCTCCTGGGGGAGCTCACTGCCACCTACCTGAGGCCCAGGAGCTCCAGAGGGGCCCTGAGGACCCGGTGCACCAGCATCACCTTTCTGGCCAGCCTCTCCTTGCTCGCCCTTGGCACCTGGCTGCCCATCAGCACCCTGTCCCAAGAAGGAGGAAGCGGATGAGTGAGAGGCAAGTCAGATAATCAGTGTTCTTCCAAAGGGGCTAGGGCTCTGGGTGAGTGGGTGCATCAGTAAACGAGTGAGTGAGTGAGCGAGCGTGTGCCCACCCTGGCCTGAAAGCTGCCCTAAGATGGGACTGTGAGATCAGTGTGTGTGTGCAAGGAAAGAAGGAAGAAGCTATTTCCCTCTTCTTTAAATTCTGTCCCTCCCTCTCCCACAGGCTACAAGGTCCCTCAGGTTTAGAGCTGGCCTGAGTGGCAGGTGGGAAGGAGAGTGGATAGGGATGCTCACGGGAGGTCCTGCGAATCCAGCGGGCCCAGGGGGGCCGGTCTCTCCACGTTCGCCCTGTGGGAGAAGGGGCCGAGGAGATGTAAGACCCTATGCCTGCCTGCTTCTGTCCCCTCCTATAAGGCAGGGCCCTTATGGTCCAGCCCTTGCATAGTAAGGCCAGAGAGAGGGCACGCAGACAGCCCCCAGGAACCTCTGTCCTGAATACAAGGAACCCTCACAGGAAGGCCTCTCTTGGTCAGAGGATCTGGCGAACTGAAGGCCCTCCACCTCGACCGCATCATAGAGATGAGGCCTTCTCATCTCTCCTCCCACCCGCAGACCCACAGGGCCAGGCTGAGAGGTAGGGTGGCTTCTGCTCCCAGGGGCCTGGGGACAGGCCAGGCTCAGGGGCAGATACTCACCGGGGCGCCACGAGCACCAGCGGTTCCCGCAGGACCAGGAGGTCCAACTTCTCCCTGAAGGGGGGGACGAGAGCCACAGGTAAGGGGTGGGGTCAGAGTGGGGATCTTCGAGAGCAAAGTGTGTGCAGGAAGCCCTCTGGTGGGTGGCCTGTTTTCTCCTTGGGGCTTCAGTCCAAGCGGAACTTCCTGGGGCCTCTGCTGAATGCTGGTTTACTGGCCCCCTCCCTGCAACGGCTCCACTGGACAGGCTGCACAGCCCCTGACTCTGCTTTTAAGAAGACCCCCACCCCTCCCTCCTTGCAGCCCCCAGTGGGCAGGAGGGTGCCAGCTGCCATGTGAGAAGAGACAGCAGCCTTTGGCAGGAGATGAGGAGGTGAGATAGGGGAGGGGGGCCTTGAGGGAAGGGAGCGGGGACTCACCTTCTCACCATTGGCACCGGCAGGGCCAGGGGGCCCAATGGGACCAGTCAGGCCCTAGGGAGAAAGACAAAGGTGAGGGAGGCAGGAAGTTGACCAGGGAGTCTGGGGACCTCACACTCGTGGCCCCAGCCTTGTCAGGAAGAGTCCCAAAGCCGCCCAGTCTGCACAGCGGAGACAGGACCAGAGGCTGCACTCACACACTGTGTGCCCTTCTGTGCCCAGAGCGTGGGGCTGGAGACCCGGGGGGTCCCCAAGGTGCCTGCAAGCAGCATTCACTTACTCGTCCACCATCCTTCCCAGGGGCTCCTTCGGGGCCTTTCTCACCAACATCACCCTGTGGGATAGAGAAGATGGGCCACCTCAGGAGGGGACTCCAGCTCCGTCTCACCCTGGCTGAGGCTGCAGGCCCAGCTATGGGTTCAGGGTGAGAGGAGGTCTCCAAGTTCCTCAGGAGAATTAACTATGGACCTGCCTCCCCGCCGGTGCTGCCGGGGGAGGGGGTGAGTGGGGTGCAGGGAAGCCAGCTTCGGGGGCCTGGTACTCACCCTGTCTCCCTTGGGCCCAGCGATGCCAGCTGCTCCCCTCTCACCGGGCATCCCCTGCAGACCTGGAGGGCCCTGAGCCCCAGGGGGGCCAGCTGGGCCAGAGGCGCCCTGTAGGGTGGGGGGAAAGGAGTCTAGTGGGCAGCACCTGCCCAGGACCCCAGCGCCCAAGGCCCCTTTCCTTCCCGTCCTCCCAGGCCAGACCTCCTTCCCATCTTCTGTCTTCCCTTCTCCTGTCCTCACTCCTCCTGAGCCCCATCCCCTCCCTCCCAGGCTGCCCCCGACAACCCCAACAGCCTTACTTACTTTGGGGCCGTCAGTGCCAGGAGTGCCAGGGAGGCCGCGGGGACCCTGGAGGCCCTGGGCACCGGGAGAGCCACGTTCACCTGGGAAACCTCGTTCACCCTGTGGCAGGGACACCATGGAGCAGTCAAGTGAGTGATGGGGCCAAGGCCCAGGGAGAAGCAGGGAGCAGAGAGGGGCCCCAGGACCCGGGCGCAGGTCTGGGAGCAGGCCTGAGGGGACCGCCAGAAATGGCCAATACTTACCCGGGGACCCACGAGGCCGGGGGCTCCAGCTTCGCCAGGAACACCCTGGAGAACAAACAAGGTCGAGTGAGAGCGGAAGCTTGGATGGCCCACAGCTGGGGAGGAGCATCCCTCCCGCTGGAGGCTGGGCTGGAGTGTGGCCCAGACCCTGCTGGCCTCCTGCGGCTCCTCCTGCCCTCCTGCACAGCAGAAGAGACCTTCCCTCTCTAAACAGTTTGCAGGTTCAAAGAGTCCCAAACTCACCTGGTCACCTGGTTTTCCACCTTCACCTGGGGGACCGGGAGGGCCAGGAAGTCCCTAGAAGGCAAAGTGACATGCGTTAGCAAAAGAGTAAGTTTACTCTTCCAGCCCTCCAGGGAGGCCCAGCACAAGGCAAGAGCCAGGACTACAGGGAAGCCTCATCCCCCCTGAGAGGGGCGGGCCCTCCACCCGCGGTGCCTACTGCTGCCCACAGAACCCTGGACACGGAGACGACTGAAGAGGGGGCCCAGTCTGGCCACCTACCTGGAACCCAGATGGCCCAGGGGCACCCTGCTCGCCTCGTTCACCAGCAGGTCCCTGCAAAAGGAAACAAAGGTGACCTTAAGCGCTCCAGAGACTCTAAGAGCCTCAGACACGGGGGACTGGGGTGGCCAGCAGGAGGGCAGGCCATCACCCCCCTGCACTGCCCAACAGAGGTGTGCGTGAGTGCGTGCCTCGCTATTCTCCCACCAATGACCCGCACCCCTGAAACGGCTGGGGGCCACACTGCCTTGGCTGAGTGGGTCTGGTGTCCCGCTGAGCCCACACCCACAGTTAGTTTCAGTGCTGAGTGGGCCTGAGGTGCCTCGGCCTCCATGCCACAGCCCCATGCCCACAGGGCCACCAAGGGAGGCCAGGCAGGTACTTACAGCAGGTCCAGGGGGGCCTGCGGCTCCAGTCTCACCATCTTTGCCAGGAAGACCCTAGAGAAAGGAGAAGAGGGTGAGGTCCTGACATGCTCTTCAGTTCTGCAGACCCCAGCACCTGGCAGGTATACTTGGTAGCCCTGAGTTTCCAGACCTCCATGATCCCCCAACCGGGACTCCATTTCCCCCCCCCACCTTCCTTTCCTGAGCCCCTCCTTTTCCCAATCTTTCTCAGGATGGGAGTCTTCCCCATCTCCCTGGCTACTGACCAATAGCAACTAGAAGTCTGCTTGTGTGCACTCTCAAAGGGCCCAGAGGAGCAGGAGCTCAGCCACAGGACTCCACGCTGCTAACTAGGGTCCCCAGAAGCATCTCCCCTTGAAGGTGTCCAGCCAGCACCAATGCATGGGTAGTGAGATAGGGCACTTACTCTCAGTCCAGGAGCACCGGGCAGTCCCTTCTCACCAGCCTTGCCAGGCTCGCCCTGGAGGGAAAGAGTGCAGGACCATGAATGGAGGGTTTCAGTGGCAGAAGAGGGTAGAGCAGGTGGGGGACACGGGGGCTTAGGGCCTAATGGACAGCGAAAGCTCAAGCTGAATTATTAGCACCTTCTCTTATGCTCAGAGGCGTGACAGCACCACCCCATGGAACAGAGTCACGGCTGAGATGTCCTGAAGCTCTAAGGAGGCCTGGGTTTCCCCAGATCGCACGCACCCCTGCAGGACGTGGAGCCCCAGCTCCCCACGGCACCCAGGATCCCACTCAGACCTGCCCTTGGGCTCACTCTATTTGGGAGCCAGCCCTTTCCCCAGGGGGCAAGGAGGTAGGTGGCCCCACGTGGAAGGAAATGGAAGGGCAAGTTATTACTTACATTGGCACCTTTGGGGCCAGGGAAACCCATGACACCAGGCTGCCCACGAGCACCCTGAGGACCCGGAGGGCCAGGGCGGCCATCTTCACCAGGGGCTCCCTGGAAGAGAGGACACCATTCTCAGAATGTAGACGCTCTTACCACAGCCGTCCATCCACCATCTACTAAGTGCCTATGTGGCAGGCACAGGGCAAGACAACATCCAGACACAGCACGTGGGATCTACCAAGGTTTCAACCAGCAGCCCGCACTGTGCACGTGGACCCCATCAGCAACAAGGTGCTGCTTAAATCAGAAGCTTTGCACTGCCCACCAGGCTTTGTCTTCCCTCGTGGCCCGATGCACAACGGGGTGGCATTTTCAGAGCTCCACACCTGGCCCCGGTACCTACCGTCTGCACCCCTCCCCCGTTCTCTAAATTCACGGGCTGCCCCCACCCAGGCTCCTGGCTCTCCTACCTCCTTCCCCAAGATATTCCCGCAACCCTTCCCAGCAACCCCAAACAGCGGACTTACAGAAGGACCAACTTTGCCTTGAGGACCAGCATCACCAGGGCGTCCAGTGAGACCCTTTGTTCAGGAGAGAGAGAGAGGGTGAGTGTCAAGGCAGGCCCAGGTCCTCCCAATTCTCAGCGCAGGGCTGGAGAGGCCAGGTGGGGAAGGGCATGAGGACTCTGACCACAGCGGGAAGTCAAGGGCAAAAGCGGCTGTGCTACTTACCCGGGCTCCAGGAAGGCCAGGCTCTCCGGGACGGCCAGGATCACCGTTGGCACCCTTGGGGCCAGCAAGGCCGCTGGGCCCTCGCTCTCCAGGGGCTCCCTACACAAGGGGAGACAGTCAGCAGGAGGCCATGTGACCGGCCATGCAGGGACCCCAAGCCCTTCCTCCCCCACTCACCTTTGGACCTGCCAGACCATCCTGACCTGGGAAGCCACGGTTGCCGGGAGCACCCTAGGAAGAAGTGGGAGGGCAGGTGGTGAGTGAGAATGGCCCCTGAGCCAACCGGGACTCCAAGGAGCCCAGCCAGGTTTCAGGGGACAATCCCACCAACCCACAGCTTCTGGGGGGCTGTAGCCACGGCCGGCAAGATTCTGAAAAAGTAATTTCTTTGGCCTGACCTGGGGAGTAGCTCAAACCATTTCATGCCCTCCTGGGGGCGTGGGGTACAAATAAGGGCTCCCTATCCCCATGGCAGGGAGGGGAGAAGAAGAAAGGAATCTGATACTCAGGCCATAGGACTTGACAAGAACACAGAGCCACAGAGACTCAACTTCCACGTTCGGGTCACACCCCACAGAAAGTGGGGCCCCGGACTCCACTTACTCTTTCTCCAGGGGGACCAACGGGCCCAGCACCACCAGGCTCTCCACGGGCACCTCTTTTGCCTTCTTCACCAGCGGGACCAGGGGCTCCTTGGGGGCCAGCAGGGCCCTGAGAACCGGCACAGAAGAGAAACAGGGTAAGCCTTCACCTGGCCCCGGATCAATCACTGACCTGGCGTGTGGTGGAAGGGGCCTTGGCTATTATTTCTGGGCTGGGGATGCGGGGGAAGAGGAGCCACAGAGGATCAGCCCGGGAAGAGCAGAGGTGGCGCAGTGGGAAGAGAGAGGGTGTCCAGCTGCAACTGTTCAGATGGGTTGAAGACGGAAGGTTGCATCAGTCTCTCAACCCTGATCTGTCCCCTCCTCCAGGCACAGCCTGAGAGGTCCCAGATTAGGGGACAGGGCTACGGAGGAGTAGGGCAGTGGGCTGGGGGATGGTCTTGGGCCCAAGTGCTGGTGGGCAGGTACTCACAGGCTCTCCCTTGGGGCCTTGTTCGCCTTTGAAGCCAGCAATACCAGGCTCACCCTTGAGAAAAGACAGAGGCAGGTTCTCAACACGGGGTTCTCTCCAGGGACCCTGCCCCCACCTCCGGAAACCCTTAAAGGCGTGCCCCCCAACCCCCAACAACTGGTGTGAGCGCAGGAAGGAGGGATGGCGGGTTTGACTCCGATGGTATCGGTAGGACTTGGGGTTCACTCTGGGCCTTACCGTCTGACCTTTCGGGCCCAGAGGACCAGTTGCACCTTGAGGGCCAGGTGGACCACGGGGCCCAGGGAAGCCGGGAGCACCAGCAATGCCCGGAGCACCCTGTCAGCGTGAGTAGAAGAAAGGGGCATCAGGAGAGAGGGCAAGGAGGGACTGACCCCACCTGGAGGAGCCAAGTCCAAGGGCAACACTCACAGCAGATCCTTTGGCTCCAGGAATTCCATCCGTTCCAGGGTTACCCTGAGGAAAGAGATGGTGTCATTATAAAATAAGTAGCAAAGAACAGACCCCAGCCACCTGCCTGTCCTCCCAGACCGCAGGCCCAGGGGCTGGGCCAGCAGCTAGCCGTCCCAGACATGGCCCTGCTGGGCGTTTCAAGGACAGGATGGGGCTGGAGGGAGACCTGCCCCTAGAGAGCAGGAGCAGGAGCAGGTGCTGGGCCTAAAGGAAGGTTTGGGTGGTGGGGCTCCGGATGGGCTCTACTTCTCTCAGAGGTAAACAGTCAAGAGCACCTGGGCCACAGACCCCAGGCGCTTCAGGCCAAAGGGGAGCTGCACTTACAGAGGCACCGGCCGGTCCAGGGGACCCAGGAGTACCAGGTTCACCGCGAGGACCTTGAGCACCTTCGGGACCTCGAGCACCGGTGGGGCCAGCTTCGCCCTGGACGGAGACAGAGAGGGGCGGAGTGAGGAGAGGCCGGGGGGCAAAGCCCTCTCACGGGCCAGCAACAGCTCAGGGACAGAAAGCGGAGTCACACATGTGCACCCACTGTGCGCGCACACGGGTGTCTTCCCCACATGGTCCCGCAGGGTCCCCCGAGTGAGCCTGCCAACCTGCTGCCTTCCCCCCACGCCTCCTCCGCTCTCCGTCTCCCGCCACACCATAAGCCCCCACAGCAAGTGCACACCTCCGGGCCACGGCAGCGGGCCTCAGGAAGGCCAGTGCTGGGAGTCCTGCCCACCTGGCAGCGCAGGCTGCTGGACGGGCAACTGGGGTGGGCAGCCTTCAGTTCCCCCTCTCCCCCTCTCCCTTCACTGAGGAAAGGAAGGCCCTCGGACAGCTGGGCTCAGGGCACCGCTCCACTTGTGTCTGGCCCATGTGTGAACACTGCCACCCCCAGGCTCTGGCCCAGGCCAGTCTGAAGCCAGCCAGAGAGCCAGGGCGAAAGCAAGCCGGGACAGCGCCCCACTCCACTTGCCCCTGCTCTGACCACAGGCCAATCCTCCTCGGCTTCTGGCAGGCCCCGCAACCCCCCAAAACGGCCTCTGCTTTTACTTTCATTTTTTTTCCTGAAAGTTACAACTGGCTGCGATCTGGGCTCTCTGGCCGGCCGAGTCCCCTGGGGAGGACTGGGGACCTGGAGGCAGGGCAGAGCCTCCTCAGGTTTCTTCTCAGAACATTCCTGCTTCACTCTTGTAATTATTATTTTCTAAAGGTCAGGCCCCCTCACCTTCCGCTGTCCCTCCTCACAATGGGTCTCCTTCACCCAGCTCCCAGGGCCTCAGACACTGTCTGGTTGCCATGGAAACCCCCAGGAGGGGAAAGGCAACCTGATGCCAGTGACCACATGGAGGCTCCTTATTCATCTCCCGGCTGCCCGCTGCCCCGGGAGAGAATTCCCAGGGAACGTGCGCCTGGAATCCTTCTTGGGCCACAGAGGCCTTTCCCTGAACTGGCTGGCCTCCTGCTGGCCCCTATTAATCCTTGGAAGAACTCTGTTAACACTGCCTGGAAGAGCCAGCCCCTCCCCCCCACCCCCCCACCATGAGGTAGGGGCGAGAGGGAAGCTTGGAGCCATCTCCTTAGGGCCCACTTCCTCCAGCTCTTTTCCGGGTCTAGAGTCTTGCTTTCCTCAGTTCCTGGTCTTCTGCTCCCTCCCAGATTTCCGGTGTCTCCCCATCTTTTTCTACCTCTTCCCCCGTCTGAAGCTGTAACTGTACCTCCAGCTTTGTATCATTCCATCTCACTTTCCCTGCCAGCCGATAACTGAACCGCCTGGCTCTTCCTTGCCTCCTCGGAGAGCAGCAGTGGGTGGGGGTGGGGCACGCTCCTCAGAAGGGAAGTGGGGGCTGTGCAGGGGGCAGTGAGGGTTATGGGGGGGGGGTCCTGACTCCACCTGCAGGGCACATACCTTGGCACCGGGAGCACCAGGGAAGCCAGGACCGCCAGCAGGACCCACGGGACCCTAGAGGGAGGAAGGAGAAGGAGAGGGGAATGCTGTGTCTGGGCAGTATTTGTGCACCCCCCAAAGTGAGCCAGCCCCACACCTCACGCTCCTTCCCACCTTTGTACTGATTTTGCACTATATCCATTGTGGCTCAAGGTCCCTGGACGGAAACCGCCCCCACTGCCTGAGCCTGGCTTCACAAGGCAAAGCCGGGTTCTAACTATAGACATGGTGAGAAGCAGATGATCCTTTTACGTCCCTATCTATCCCTCCTCAAAAAAGGCTGAATGGATAGCTGAGGAAAATGAGCCGTTGCTTCAAAGCTTGTTATCGCCACACGTGGGTAATACAGATTCCTCTCTCTTTGCCCAAGAAGCCCCAACACTGCCCTGGTTGCACTGAAGGAACACTGCCAACTCCACTGGGCTGCTGAGGGGACTCGGGTAAACCTACCACAGATGACAGGCACTTACCGGAGGCCCAGCAGGGCCTGGTTGACCGTCGTTGCCCCGGGCACCCTGTAAGCAGGGGAGAAGGAAACGGTCACGGTGAGAGGTGCCTGACCAACAGGCCAGGCCCTCCCCGCCTACAGTCCACCCACACAAAACATGGACTGTACTGTGCCCCAGAGGCCCCAGGGCTGGGGGCGGGGAGGGGTTGGCCAGGGATGGGCACAGAGCAGTCCCCCAGGAGGACAGCCCCAGAACTCCATGCTGGAGGCAGCAGCAGGCATACTCTCAGCTTAAACAAAGCTTGGGTGGTTTCCTGGTTCTTCCATTTCTTAAACTTCGATTTAGACCCCAAATACCCCAACATCAAGCCCAAGTTATTATTTAAAGACTCAGTGAATTAGGCCAAAGGAAAATGAAACAGCCACGCAGCAAACCTAAGACAATTCCTCCCACCTGCTCCCAGCAAGGAAACACTTCCGGGGGCTTGGTTAACCTCCTTGGTTAAGGCCTCCCCTTGGTTAAGTCCAAGATGCCCCTGGGCTCCGCCCCCTCCACACCCACTCCAGACAACCTATTTCTAAGGAAACACAGATGCTGCCGCTGGCCCAGGAAGAAACCCTGCTCTGCGCTGGGGACAGAGCCCTGAGCACAACCTGAGGACCGCATCTAAGCTCTTGCCCCCGAGAGTCCTTTACACAGAAGGATAGGGCTGCCAGTTCTCTCTCTAGAACTAATTTTGAGGGGTTCCCCCCCAGGTTTGTGGTGAGCACCCCCCTAGTTTCTCTCTCAGGGCCCAGGGAACTTATACCCAAACTCTAGGAACCATTAGACTAGGCCTGGCACTTGGTCCTCAGCAGGGGATTGGAAGAGGCCGGAAGGTGGCCTTCCCAAGCTGAGCCCTGCCTGCCTGCCTTTGCCTCTTCTAGGATGCTGAAGGAGGACGCTTTAGGGGGAGCTCATATTTTAAAAAGACTCAAATCTTCTTCCTGGCTACAATCCATGTCTCCTGACTAAGATGCTCCAGATTGGCATTAAACAGGAACGCAAGAGGAGATTTGACAGGAAAAAAAATGTCAGCGGGAACATAAAGCCTCGGCATTGGCCAGAGCCCATTCTCGGCCAGGCCGGCTGCTTCGGGAAGCTCTGGAGCACCCCTCCCTTCAGGGGTTGGGCAGAGGAGAGGCCCGGGGCCCAGCATGATCCATGAGGCCTGTGCTGGCGTCCCTGGCTCTCCCTGCAGCAGGGCTGGGAGAGGGCACAGTCTGGCCCAAGGGGGCACGTGACCACCGCAGGCAGAGGCCAGCCCAGCCCAGTCCCGGGCCCAGCCTTGACACCAAGCCCGCACTTGGAACTGCATGACGTTGTCAACTTTCTATGCCAAAGCCTATGCACAGCCTGCCAGCCTGACTACTTTGGGGATGGGAACCCAGCGGGGAGGAGCAAGGAGCAGGGCCTGCTGTGCCCAGGGAGGAAGAGGAAGAAGAACAGGGATGCAGCTCATCTCTGCCCTTGACAGGGTGCGGCCACCGCGGCTCCAAGCCTGGCCCAAAAGCCACAAGCCAGGTCCTAATGATCTGCAAAAATAGCAGTGTTTCTTGGTAGCCCTAGCACTCTCTAATCCCTCACACACAAAATGACCCCGGGACAGGGCACCTCGGCAGCTCTGGGGGACACGTGGGGGGTTGGGGCTGCCTGTTATTTCACTGATCTGCTTTGGAGGGAAATTTCTGCTAAACAGATCCATTACGCAGCAAGCAGCAGAGTGAGTGAAGCTGACTTACTGTGGCCAGCCCTCCAACAACCTGTGGGGAGGGGCCTCAGAGCCTGGGTGGCTGGGGTATGAGCTCAACAGAAAGCATAATCTTTCTTAAACACGGCTTTCATCACATCACTCGCCTGACCAAGCACCTACAAGGGCTCTCTATTGCTGAGGGATCAGAAATAAACACCTGCACCCTCCGCCAGCCGCAAATCCCCTGCAAATCCCCATGCCCTTCACTTCCCACGTCAACAAGAGGCCACCAGAGTCAGAGGCTGCAGAGCATGGTCTTAAGCTATTTAACCTTTCTGTGACTCAGTTTCTTCTTCTCTAAAATGGGGAGAAGAAGAGAACCCACTTCACAGGATCTGAGGGAAGATTAGATGAGACAAAGCATGTAAGGTATTATTAACCCAAGGAAGTGGCGGTGGCGTGGTGGCCACGGGGATTAGATCACACAGTATCACCAGCAGTGGCGGCAGCAAGCAGCAATGTCAAGTAATAGAGGCTCCATGAGTTGATGCTAGACTGTTTGCTTTAATAGGGCATCATCTCCAAAGCCAGAAAGAATAGAAATTAGCACAGCACTGGAAGTCTGTCCACAAATTCAAACTGGATTGACTGGGAGTGGATGGCGAGGGTGGGGGCTGTGAAGGGGATGACCTGAATAATCCAGCCTGGTTAAGAGAGAGTCCTGCCCTCACCAACCAACCCACCCACTGCTGCCCTTCAACTGTGCAGACTCGGCCTGGGGATCTGCGACGGGGTCACTCAGAGTGAACCCCCATGGGATGACAATACTCTCTGTGCCTCATGGGGTCATTGTGAGGGTCAAACAAAACAGCCCTATATGAAAAGTGCCTCGTAATCTCTAAAGGGCCGGCCAAATGATAGCTTTTGGCCTGGTCATTACTCACCGCAGCGCCAGCGGGGCCAGTCCGTCCTCTCTCACCAGGCAGGCCCCGGGGACCCTAGAACACACACGAGGACAACACACGCATGAGTCGGCTTAACGACACTCTGCACGTCCTTCCCAGGTGCCAGAGCGGGAAGCATGCATGTGCCCAGGAGGCAAAGGTGTGGGTGCCCCTAACCCTGCCTTCCCGACCCATCTAGGACTGCTCATATCACATCAAAGATGATTCTGCCCAGGAGGAGCACGCATGCCTGAGTCTTGTCACAGGTGTGTCCTGCTTTGTGCAATAGATGAACACCCCAAAATGTGGAGAATAAACAGAATTTTAAAATAGTGAAGCACATCTCCAGTGTGTTCATGGGCTATTTCAAGGAAACATGGGTGAAACCTTGAAAAATCATCTAAGCTGATAAATTTAGCTTTTTGATCTGATCATAACCAGATCAAATCTACAAAACTGAGTATCTACTCGGCACAAAGGGAGCAGAGCCATCTGCTAGGCTTTAGGAGATGTCTGAAGAGCACCTGGAGGCCCTCCCGGGGGGCGGGGGGCGAGATTCATACTCACCATTGGGCCCGGAGAACCATTCTCACCCGGTGAGCCACTCTCACCCTGGAAAAAAGATCCACAGTGTCAGTGAGCTGGACCCCACTGCCCCTAGAAAACTCCGAAGGAAGAAGCTGAAAGCTCTGGTCAACTCAGCTACCACTGAGACCCCCAAACTTCAGCTCTGCAAGGGACAATTCCCCGAGCTCTCCAGGCCTGCTGTTCATCCGTCAGAATGTAGGACTGGGCATTCCCAACCAAAGTTGTTCTGACATCCGAACTCGCTGACGCAATAGCATCCCCTGGACTGGAAAGAAAGGCTCCTCATTGTCTCCCTCTGTCCCCCGGTCCCCATGTGTTTCTCGGTCCTTACCTTCACACCCGGAGCACCAGCTTCTCCCTTCGCACCATCTAGACCTGGGTAGCCCTAGGAGACGAGAGAAAACGTTCAATCACACTTCTGGAAGAAGATTTGTGCCCCCAAATGATTTTCTCTCCCCAGGGCAATTCCTCTCTCCCGACACTCGCATCTGTGATACTTACTCTGTGACCCTTGACACCAGGGAGGCCTGGGGTTCCCGGGAAGCCGCGAGCACCCTGCAGTCCAAAGATGACATGTTGAAGGCACAGTGAGGAAGGGCCGAGCGAGGAAAGGCGGCCCTGCACTGCCCGAGAATCTCCAGCCAGCTCCCTCAGGCCGGCGGGGCGGTCAGAAGCCCAGCACTTGGACAGCTCTTTCTGTAGGTCCCAGAGCCCCCCCTCACTGTGCTTCCCCCGTCTTATGGGAAAACGGGTGTAAACAACAGCTGCCCAGCCGCCACACCCCTTGGGCTTGTGTTAGGACCCTAAGCATCTGATGTATGTAGGAGCTGCTGGAATTCTGCCTTAGAAGTGCGCTAACTGACTCTCCACAATAGCTAAAACATGGAAAGAGCCTAAGTGTCCATCAACAGATGAATGGATCAAGAAGANTGGAGGCCACTGCCTTGGCTGCAAAGGAGGGAGACTCAGAACGAGGTCTGAGGCTGAGAAAGACAGGGAAAGGCAGGGATGTCTTTACCTGAGGGCCAGGAGGGCCTCTTTCACCAGATTTTCCAGGCTTTCCAGCTTCACCCTGAAGGGAGAGATGTACTTCAGTTTCCCCAGAAGACAGGTTAGCACAGATGGCACGATCCAGATCACGTCTCTCCTCCGAGTCTTCTATGCCTTTTGCTTACCTGCCTACTCAGCCCCCTCACCTCCTTCAGATTCCACTTTGAATGCCTTTCCTGGGTCACGATGCATTCTTTTGGACAGCTGGGCCAACTTCTCTGTGCCCTCCAGCCCCCAGCTGCCCCAGGGGGCCTTTCTCTCTCCCCTCCTATGGTCTGCAGTCTGGCCCAGTGCTGCCTTACCCAGAGAGACTTTTACTGTCTAATGCGATTCATAAGAATAGCACAGAGAGCCAACTCTTCTCCCTCCACTTCGTTTGCATCCTTTGTAGACATCCTGACTCAGGCTGCGCTTTTCCTAACTCATTTACAAGTAAGATAATGCTGGGCTGTTGAGTGTCTTCCTTTGTTTTTCCTTCTAAATCTGTCCCCTTGTGTTTTCCCTTTCCCTTCTCTTGTTTCTCAATTTCCCTTCATGGAACTAACGATGTTTTAATTATTTCCCTTCCCAGTGGCTCCAAAGCAGTCCCCGGGCACTTGCAAGCGGGAATGTAGACAGCAGACAGGGTCTGAGGCTCCGACTGACCGTCCTGCCCCTAAGGACACCTCCCCCACCCCGGGCCAAGCCAAGGGTGCTTCTGCCTCGCTGCCCCGGCACATACACCACCCCCAGGCCCTTCCAAAGGAGGCCTCCACTCATCTGACTACTCAGGAGTACTCACATCATCGCCAGGCTTTCCAGGGGGGCCCGGAGGACCACGGGGACCCATGGGACCCTACAAACAAAGTGAGGGAGTCTAAGAGATGGCTGGAGAGAGAGGATACCTAATCAGTGGACAAAACTTTGGGAGTGTAGCTTCTGGAATCCAGATCCCCCCATAAGGAAGAAAGAGGGGATACGGGGAGAAGCCCACTTTGTACTGAGAGCGAGCGAGCGAGCCCGCAGAGCTGACTGTACTGGAACCCGGGGATGGCCCAGAGAGGGGACTGTTATGACAGAGTAGTCCTTGCCCCCCGTGGTTTCTGCCAGAGATCCCACAGAGCTAAGAAGTGGCATCTAGATGTCCTCGGGGGCCCTCCCGGGAAAACTCTGGGCAGAGCCAGGGAGGGGACTGCGGGGGGCTGGGTGGTACATCACCCAGGAGGAGGGCAGGGCTGGGCGCTGGCACTCACGGAGACACCGGGTTCCCCAGGCTCTCCAGGGTTGCCTTGAAATCCTTGAGGTCCCTAAACAGGAACAGGAGAACACCAGGTCAGCCCTACAAACTGACACCGAGAGCCTGAAAGCATCCTCATGCCCACTGAGAGGAAAGACCCAGTACTTACGGGAGCACCAGCAGGGCCTGGAGGCCCTCGAGGTCCCATGGGGCCCTGCGTCGAACAGAAAAGGTGGAGGTTTACTGGAAGCGCCTCGCCAGCCGCCTCCCGTGTGCCGCCTCCTCCTCCCAGCCAACGGCCCAGACAAAGGACAAAAAGTGACTCTGTGGGCAGGGGGCATCTAGTGGCTGCTCCCTCTCATTTCCCGCTCCCCTTGCCACAATCTATTTATTTATGGGCACCGTTTGGATAGAGGAGCCGGCCTTGCTCTCTCCTGGCCCGCAGCCATGTTTACTAAAGTCGGAGTTTCATTTAGCGTGTGCCAAGTCAGAGCTGCAGGGCTGAGATTTCCTGCTGGAAGTCTTGTGGATGCCGGAGAACAGTGGCTGCTGTCTGGGCTCTTCAGTTCTCTGTCCAAGAGCAACAGCAACCGGCCTTCCAGCAGCTGAGCCTATATGTGTCTCTCCATGCTCGTTCTCCTCGGTCACTCCAGCGCATCATTGAAACTGGCATCCGTCACCATTAAAAACCAAATGCTTTGGGCAAACCGCATGGGAGGTTACATAACCCGGTGGAGAAGAGCTGCTCTAAGCAATTATCTGTAAAGTGAGGTTGTCAGATTCTCTGGCTCTGCTAAGGGCCACCTCCTGCCATTTTGGCTGCAAAAAAACCCCCAAAAAACCAAAAAACACAAAAACCCGGTGTGTTTTCTTACCATTGGCCCTTGCATCACTCCCATCTGGGCGCCGCCAGCCTTCTCATCAAATCCGCCAGCCATCTGGGCAGCAAAGTTCTGCAAATAAACCCAACCACATTAGGAGCTTGAGAGGCCCCATGTTGTTCCTTCTCTACCAGGGAAG
>NW_027528345.1:8459487-8634834 GCF_008692635.1 Crocuta crocuta
AAAAAAAAAAAAAAAAAAAAACCTTTATTTTAGATAAACTCTAATTGTTGGAAACTAACCTAGCACTGGATAGAATTACCAATGATCCCTGAAAAATCGTCCTGGAAACGGGTTATTAGAGGACAGTGGCACCGTCATCTCCCCGGAAGATGACGTGTTATTTGGAGAAGCATCAGTTACTTGCATTTCATTTTACAGAATTCTACTTTAAATTCTCAAATGTTAAATATGTCACTTAACATATGTTGAGAAAGTTAGCTAAAATACCGCTTTTAACGGCTTTAAGAAATTTTCAGGACTTGCACACCCAGCAAAAGACTGAAATCGACAACCTTAAAGTTTCTCAGCAAGGAAGGTAGCAGGCGTCTGCGAACCGCCTAAGTTTAAGAATTTAAAACCCAGCAAACATCAAAACGGCAAACCTGCAAAAACTGGACAATAATATAATTTGTTGACTGGCTTAATTCCAAAAATGACTTGAGCCACACACCTTCACTCAGTGGGGCTCTTTCATGAGAGTGAATAGTCGCTCGGAATGTACTTGGCAAGGGCCACGATTTCATGTCTTCCAAGGACAGTGCTCCCTCTTCTTCCAGGGAACTACGAGCGCCCAGTCATCCTCTCCCCCGGCCCCCACGCCCACGCCCACGCCCACGAACCAACCGCACAGGACAGACGCCCGGGAGCCAGGTAACTGAAGACTTTCTTTGCAGAAACCCAGTGAGTGAAAAAAGTCATCCCTTAGCGCCACAGTCTGATGCCCAATATGTGATTCCACTAAATTACAGACCCGGGGAGAAGCCCACGGGCGGGCTGTGTACACACTGCTGGCCAGCCTGGGAGCCAGCCAGGTAAGTGTGAGTAGCAATTTAGAAGCCACATTTTTCTGGAGGGGCAGCTGAAGGAAGGGGACGTAAGGATACTCACTCCACCAAGGCCAGGGGGGCCAGGGGGGCCGGGAGGACCAGGGGGGCCAGGGTTTCCAGGGGTCCCAGGCTCTCCATCTCTGCCACGTGGTCCAGGGGCACCCTTGGCAGAAAGAGAAAAGGGCACCTGTGTGAAGCAGGGTTAATGCAAGAAGCCCCTGGCCACGGGCTTCCCCCAGGGAGGGGGTCATGCACATGGGAGGGGGTGGGGAGGATGCTCAGAGGGCCTGGGGGGTCCACAGGAGTCAGGCGGCTTTTCTCTACTCACTTTTTCACCTTTGTCACCACGATCCCCTCTGGGTCCTTGTTCACCTGCAGGTCCCTGAAGGTGAAGAGAACATTGAGCTGACGCACGGCCAGGGGTCCGCATAGCAGTGACTTGAGGAAGAGATGGAAGAAGGGATTTCTCCCTTTCTTACCTGAGGCCCAGGAGGTCCTTTGGGTCCTACGATCTGTGAGACAGACAGAGACAGACAGAGAGAGAGAGAGAGAGAGACACCAGAGGATGGCAAGTTATTAGAGGGCGTCCAAGGAGCGGACCCTGTTAGAGCAGTAGAGGCAAGCCATGTAAGGGTAATGTGTACTTACATCCTTGATGTCACCGGGTTCTCCTTTCTGTCCCTGAAACATGACACATTGTGAGGACGAGCCACACAGCCCACTAAGCACCCCCCCGCACAAAACCCTGCCCTGCAGCCCAAGCACTGAGGTCCCCCGAAAACCGAGCTCTGCTGCGGCCTGTGAAATCACAGGCCAGGTGGGCACACCATCGCTCCTGAGGAGAGCAAAAACAGAAACAAAAGAAATAAAAGAGGGGTGCCTGGGTGGCTCAGTCGGTTCAGCGTCCAACTTCAGCTCGGGTCATGATCTCACAGCTAGTGAGTTCGAGCCCCATGTCAGGCTCTGTGCCGACACCTCAGAGCCTGGAGCCTGCTTCAGTTTCTGTGTCTCCCTCTCTCTCTGCCCCTCCCCCACTCATGCTCGGTTTCTCTCGGTCTCAATAATCATTAAAATTTTTTAAATAAATAAATAACATTAAAAAAAAGAAAAGAAAAAACTCTTACCTTTGGTCCTGGTTGCCCTGCAAGTGGGAAAAAATAGAGAAGAATGGAAAACATGCGTTAGCCGGGTGAGCACCATTTCATGTCACTCAAACACTCTTTAAGACAAGGACACAACCCGGGAAGGAGGCAGCTTCCTGTCCCTCTGTTGGGATGTTAGGGTCACTGGGGTCCTGGGGATGCTGAGGTCCCACGAGGAATGGAGAGGACCCAGACTTTGTTATTGAGAAAGCAGTCAGCATGCAAAAGAATGGAGCGGAGCGTATGAAGAGAAAATGAGCAGCTCAAGCTCTAATGAGCACCAAGAAAGGACGCATCAGAAGCTGGCAGAAGGTCCAATCTCTTCTTTCCTCGCGGGGTTGGAAGCCCTTCCCACAGCCCAAGCCCTCCCGGAAGAAGAGTCAGGTAGTTAGAAGGGTCTTACGGTCAAGCTGGGTCTCCTTGAAGCGAGCACAAAAACACAGCAAGGCACAGGAGTTAGAGAGAGCATCGAAGCCAGTGCCACCCCAAATCAGTGATCCCCTCCCCCTTCAAAGCAGGGAGGCCCTCAACACTTCCCTCACAGGGGCCTCAGAAATGATCGGGAAATCTAGACCGTAAAAGCAGCTTGCCAGTGTCGGTGAAGTGTTAAGGAAGGGCAACTCCTTGCTTCCCTTTCAACGTTCTTCTCTTATTTGAGTAGGAAGGGGAGAGTGAGGGCCACCCAAGACACCTCGGCGAGTGCCCGTCCCCTACCCTGCAGGGAGATGGGGCACGTGCACATCCTCCGGCAGCACCGGTTCTGGCTGGGAGTACCTAAGTAAACCCACCAGAGCGCCTGCCTGTAGGGCTCCAGCCCAGCCCCATGTCCCCCTTCTCCTATTAACTCACTTCTTAATTGGCAGTTAACTCCGAGAGAGGTAAAAACAAAAGGAAACTGCCACCAGCGTTCCATATTTCAAAGAAGGGAGCCCGCCCCCTCTCTCCCCAGTAGCCAGCACAGATTCTTCCCCACCGAAGAACATTAGTGGTCTTCCGCAGAGAAGACAAGGTGTGGCTAACAGAGGAATGTATCTGGGGTTTGGCCCACAGAATATGGGATCTCCATTGCGGCCCTAGTGATCAGAGATGATCCCAGAGAGGATCCTTTTGGGGAACCACATCTGTCCTTCCAGATCTTGGAAGCGTATTTTTTGTAGGTTTAAAGGACCCCTCTAGTGTCTCAGGCTCATTCCGGTTCAACCTGCAGGCAAGAAGTGGCCTTTCCTTTCCAGCTTCAGCTGCTGGGGTCCCATGGATAACCAGCCCCTCTGCTGCGCAGAGATGACCCGCATCCATGGGAGGTTTGCTGCACCTGCAAGTAATTTATTTATGTGGAACAGGAAATAAATAAATTACGACCACTGGCAGTGGCGAGGTCAGTTGAGCAGATGGGGCAGCACTCTCCGAAGGGGGTCTCAGGGCTGAGGCAGTCTTTCATGTCTTCACAGATTATGTCGTCGCAGAGGACAGTCCCAGTGTCACAGACACAGATCCGGCAGGGCTCGGGCTTCCACACATCCTTATCATTATACCTCTGCCCGTCCTGCACACAGCTGCCAGCCTTCTCTGCACCAAGGCAGGGCAGGGGAAGCAGAGAGTGAAGGGAAGGAGGGGGTGGGGAGCCAGAAGAGAAAAAGAGAAAGAGGTTGCGGTCAACTTGACATCACTTGAATGCTGAAGGATGTGAGCTCTGGCTATACAAAAGTAAAGAACTTGAACATTATTTTTCTAAGACATCATTCAATCTTCCGTGTGGTCAATATATGTTTACTGTGCACCTTGCACTCTGCTATCTATTGGCCAATGAAAACCATGCCCGACAGTGAAGGTGGGGGTGGGGTGCTACAGATTCTCTTCCCATCTGGCCTGGGGCAGACCTGAGGGGGGGGGCAGGTGAGACTCTGAATGGGAACTCAGGGACTATACAGAGGAGAGCAGAAAATGGAGAGACCCCTCCACCCCCACCCCAGGAACAGAGGCCTTTTTTCTGCCTTTCTCTAGGAACTACCGGATTTGCTAAATACAACCGACAGCTAAAATGCAGGAGGCATGTAGAAAATTCTACCCACAGGAATTAGAATCTATGAACAGCCAGACTCCAAAAGTGGATATATGGGGTGGGGGTTAAAGGAGGAGCAGTTAGAAATGGGATCTCCTCCGATGACTTAAATCATGAGAATTAGGGCCAACTGGGGGAGGAGGATAGGCCGATTCAAACAATGCATTTGGGACCCCAGCAGGCTAACAGAATGCCGTGGGTGACAAGAAGGGTCTAGGGTCTCCCTTCTGCTGACCTCCGGCTGTAGCCCTCCCTGGAGAGACCCCTACCTTCATCAGGAGACAACACGTCAATGTTGGGGGTGGGGGGAGGCGGGGAGGGCGCAGGGGACTTTGAATGCCTGGCCTGGGCTAAGATTAGCCAGTTGGGGCCTGGCCTCCTCCAAGAATGAGGACGAGAACAGCACGGACTCGTCCCTCTGCACCAGCGCTCTGCCGTCTGGAACTCACCCCGCAAACGGAACCTGTGCCCGCAAGAGCGCTCGCGAGAGCGCCAGGGCCTGAGGAGCCCACACCACGTGCCAGGGAGCGCCCAGCGCTGTTTTTCTCATCAAAGTCCCCAAAGCAATGGCAGCTGCAGGGAATGAATAAATAGGAAAGCGCCGCAAACCGGGTGGGCGGAGAAAGAAATGGGCCTGCCTCCTGCTCTTTAAGGAGACTCTGAAAATCTAAAGATAACCCTTTCTTTCTTTCTTTCTTTCTTTTTTTTTTTTTTCTTTGCCACCAGAAGAAATCCGCTCGGCCTTTTGGCAAAATAATCCGGCGAGGACAGGGGGATCCCAGGATAAACACAGAAGCTGCGGGGACACGCCCACGGCTAAAATCGCTGGAACTGTAGAAATCAGGCGGTGGGGAAGGGGAAGGAGGAGAGGTTAATGGTCTCTCGTCCGGACCTAGGAAAAGCCCACCTTCACCCAAGAGGGCCCAGGGTGAAAAAAAGAAAACGCTGGGAGAAGGGGGTGCACCTGAATGGGGGTCGGATTTCTCTAGGAAGGGCGGCCCAGGGATGCGCAGGGGCGGGGCCAGGCAGCGCGGGACGTGGGAGCCGCCGGCTGACTTCTGGCAGCAGCTCTGGACACGGCTCGCCCACAGACACTGGGAGGGTGAAAAGTGGGATTAAATGACTGCCCCAGAAAGGAGCCAGCCCCGTAACCGGATCCTCTAGGTGTGGACGGAGGAGCCCAGCACCACCATAATTGCTGTTCGAAACCGCTGCCGATAGCATCCCGGCGCGCCTGATCCGGTTCCCCTCATTACCGCAGCGCGGTATAAGTGCTCCTTTGTGGCAGGCCAATTAAAAAGTTACCTCTTTCGGGGAACTGTTTTTGCTTCGCCGCCGCTTTGCGCAAGGGCTGGAGCCCGGGAGGTGGCGGCGGGCGGGCACAGGGGGGCATTGTGGAGGGGGGGGTCAGGGAGTCCGGGGGAACCCACCGGACCTCGCCTCTCATGAATGGGGCTTTTCTCGGGCGCACACAGAGCCCGATTCACAGGTCTCCGCAAGGAACCAGTTTAAATAAATACGGGCAGCATTTCAGCCCCATCTGGAAGCCATCGCTGCCAATCTCCCAACGCAAACAAGCCTCACAAAGGAGGATTGAGGTCTCTCCCCTCAGCCGAGGGGCACTTTCGCAGGCGAGGGCTGTGAAATGCAGATGTGGGTCAAACACGCCGCCTCCAATAAGTTTCTCAAAGTCGTGGACGGATGGGGAGGAGGCGCGTGCCCGGGCTCTAGGTTTCTGACATTCCTGACGTCCACGCAGACTGTGCCTTTCCCCACATCATTTCTTCGGGTCCACCGACCCAGGGGTGGGGGTTAGGAGGCTGAGATGCGCCTGGGAGCGAAGTCCACCGCCCTGATGCACTCCTCCCGGGGAGGAGGATGAACGACTGGAAGATGGGGGCCCAAGAAACTGTGGAATTCGCTCACTCCCGGGAAAGTTGCGGCGCTGAGAGCGCTCTGCCACTTACGTGAGCGCCTCTAGTAACAGATGGAGAATTTGGGAATTATTTTAAAGTCACTTAGCTAATTTCACTGTGCACTAAGCGGAGGTCAGTCAAGAAGACAGCTTTGTTGGTGTACAGGGAAACTGATGACAAAACTCTAGCCAGTCCGAGCCGGAAACACTTATAGACACATAGTATTCCAACAAGTGCCCGGAGCACGCCTCCAGCTGCGCGCAGGACCCGACGACCCGGCCAGAACCTCCTGCCCCGGGTTCCTTGCGGCTGCGCCGCGGGCTCCAGTCCTGCCCCCGCCTGGGTCAGCCGCTCTAATGAACGGAAAGTCCTCCTGGGCCCATAGCCCTCCAAACCGTCTCTGGAGACAGCCTGGTGGCAGGAGAGACCAAATAGAGCCTCCTTGGCAGAGGGATTTTGATTCCCCCCACCCCTCACCTCCATCCCGCCTCCCCAAACAGTTTCCTCTGCGATTGATTTACAATCTGTAACATACAAAGACAGCGCTGGAATCCCAGCCATCGGAAACGTGCCCAAACACGTGGGGAAAAAAAAATCCTCTCTACCTAATACACTTTCCAGGCTTCGTCTGTCCTGAATATAATCCCAGACAGTGGGACGTTACCAAAGGAGACGATGGAAAGGTGAGATCCGAACTGCCTTTGGACAAGACTGTAAAACTGCCATCTCTAACTCTATTCGGTTGAAATTGTTATAGCAACTGACCAACTGTGCCCCCCTCCTCTGCCACACACACACACACACACACACACACACACACACACACCCCACACACCACGCAGCCTAGCCCGGTGAGTTCCAGAAATTTAGAAGAGTAACTCATTGTAGTACCTCCAGGGTTTGGAGGGGAAGAGGGCGGGGAGGGGGCGCTATTTTCTGGGGCGTTTGAAAAGCACGGTCTGGTTGGAATGTTATCGCCTTTCAGATGGCCTCTCCTACGGGGAGTTTCTGTACCCGTTAGAGGCAGGGCGAAAGCCGAGATGAGAACGAGGGCTGCACCTTGCTCCTGCGCCAGCCGCCAGCCGGGAGGGGGAGGAAACTTCGAGAGGCGCAGAGATCTCAGAGCGCCTCTCGGAAACCTCTCTTTTGTGGCCTCAGATTTCAGCCCACCAGATTCGGAGCATCTCCTTTGTCCAACTCCCCTTTGAACCCTCCAGCCACCAACCCCTGGACGCGACTGCGAGGTCAACCCTTTGGCGCTTGCTCGGTCCTTCGCTAGAGCCCTTTCCAACTTCTAAGATCGATGGGCCACGACCTGTTTTGCTGAACTCCGAGTGCTTCGGAAGACGAGTTGTGTGCGTGTGCGCCTGCCTAGCTATCAAAGCTGGTGGAAAAGAGCGCGCTGAAATCTGTGCGCAAACATCTCGACCCGACGCTTAGCACGTTTCAAATTCCTGTTCAACACAGAGACCTGCAAATGCCTCCAACGGCAACCTGCATCCGCCGACGCTCCGACAGAGCCCCCGGCTTGCAGCACTCCGCTAGGTGAGCCCCTGCGCATCATGCGCCCAAGTCTCGACGCGCTCTGACCCCGGGAGCTACTCTAGCCGGACCCGCCGGCTCCAGAGCAGGAGAAGGCCGGGGGAGGGTGCGAAGGGACGGCACAGAAGGGTGGCACGCAGGGGCACCGGGCGACTTACGGACATCCTGGCCGTGACACCGAAGGACGGCGGCGACGAGCAGCGTCAGCAGCACCAGCGTCTGGGGAGCCCCGAGGCGGATCATGGCTCACCGCGGGGCCTGGCGGAGCCGGCCCGAGCGGAGCGCAGCGAGGCGGCAGGAGCGCGGCGTGGGTCCGGGTCTCTACCGCGCCCTCATGCAGGAGGCCCTCGGAGCAGGAGGAGGAGGCAGGAGACCCGGCAGCCCAGCAGCGCTCTGCGTCTTCTCGCCTCCGCGGAGCCCGTTATATGCGTCCGGCCCCTCTCGAGGCTGGCGAACTCGCCCAAACCGCGGGCCGCCCCCGGCCCCCCGCGGGGCTGTAACCTGAGACCCCGCCCCCGGAGCCGGCCTGGGCCCAGCCAGAGCCCGCACCTGCCTGGGCCGGACGCCCCTCTCCGCTAGCCCTGCTTCCCGCCCCCTACCCCTAGTGTGCCGAGTGGCCTGATCGGGCGGGGCACAGAGACGGCTCCTGTCCTCCCCCCAACCCGGGGCTGCGGCGCTGCCCCCTCCGACCACAGGCGGGAAGGGGGGCCTCCGGCCCCTCCCCTCGGAGTTCTGCCCAGATTGGAGGGGAGGGGGGTGTTTGCAGAGGCGCAGGCCGCGAGCCCTAGACCGTGGACGGAAAAGACTCGGGAGGGAGGAGGGAAAGCGGTAGAAAGGAGCCGCGGGGGAGAGTTAGGGGGGCTCCGCGTTGGGACCTTGGGCAGGGGGCCGGGAGGAGGGCGCAAGGGGAGCTCGCGATGGTATCTGCAGTCCAAATCTTGGAAACTGGCAGGCAGGGCCAAGTTTGGGGAGATGCCCAGGCCAATCTTCTAGCCTTCTAGCCGCTTCCCGGAGTACCTGGCCCCGGGGCTCCCACCTGGAGATTCAGAAGGACAGCCCCCAGCCCCTCCCCCATCCAGCGCTGCGAAGAAAGAGCCTCCTCTGGAGCCTTGGC
The DNA here is from genome assembly GCF_008692635.1 of Crocuta crocuta. Taxonomy (NCBI): domain Eukaryota; kingdom Metazoa; phylum Chordata; class Mammalia; order Carnivora; family Hyaenidae; genus Crocuta; species Crocuta crocuta. Next base: position 8,468,127 of record NW_027528345.1, read on the forward strand.
AGAAGTTGGCCGGAGCCAATCGCCAGGAAAGGGGCCGGTGTGTTACAGCACAGAGGGAGACCTGTGTGAAGGTGTGGGGGCGGGGGCAGGCCCTGGGAAGGGGGCTTGAGCGGCTACAGAGGACGGAGGGGGCCCAGACTAAACCGTGCGTGCTGCCGAGGTGGGGGACTGTCTAGTTCCAGGCTCAGACGTGGTGTCTGCTCTTCCTGGCCGGGGGGCCGGAGGAGGGCTCTGGGGGGAGAGGACACGGCCGCCAGGGGTTGAGTAGTTCGGGCCAGGGACATTGGTCACTGCTGCAGCCCCGTCCAGGGAGTGAGGCGGCTGCTCCAGCTGGACCGAGTTCTGTGAGCCAGGGGAAAAGCCAAAATTTCCTAGTTGGCCCCCTGGCCCTCTTGCTGCTTCCCACCTCACTTCACCTTCCCCGGTGCGCTCCCTGGGGCACCGAGGCCGAGGCCGGATGCTGCCTCCTAACAAGGGCTCGGGCCATGCTCGTCTCTTGGCTCCTGGAGGCTCCATTGATATGAGGGAGGAAAGGACCCCACCTAGACCTTCTTCCTCTTTTTTTTTTTTAATTTTTTATTTATTTCTAGGAGAGAGAGAGAGACAGCGTGAGCAGGGGAGGGTCAGAGAGAGAGGGAGTCACAGACTGAAACAGGCTCCAGGCTCTGAGCTGGCAGTCAGCACTGAGCCCGACGCGGGGCTCGAACCCACGAACCGCGAGATCATGACCTAAGCGAAAGTCGGTCGCTCAACCGACTAAGCCACCCAGGCGCCCCTAGTAGACCTTCTTCCTCTTGAGATGGTTTTCTGTCCCTGAGGACTGTCAGGTCCCTCAAAGAGCTTTAGGGAAAAGATAAACTTTCATGAAACTTGGACTTTGGGGTCTGACATGCCCCGACCTCCCCTCCTCGGCAGTGGGGTTTCCGCTGCACGTTCCTCCTGGGAACTGAGGGCACTTGGAAGAAGCTACCTCTACCACCCAGGCCTCAGGTTTCCCCAGGGAGTTCTGGGCCTCCCTTCCCTCTCTCCCCTCCCCCATGCTATGAAGCTTCTCTGAGTAGAGCCCCGAATTCCAAGTGCAAAACTTGTGTGCACGAGTCCTGGCCAGAAAGAGAAAGAACTGTCACTGTTTAAAGAGATGGCTCCACATTTTGTGCAGTCCGGATGGAGGCAGGTAAAGGATCCAACAACCAGTTCCTCTACCCGCCAGGGGCCTTCCTTCGGCCTCCTCCTAACCTCCTTTTCAAGGAGGCTGCATTAAGCTCTGAGCCTTTCCTCAGCCCCAGCCTCTGCCAGGGGAAAGCTGTTCTCAGGCTTACAGTGTCCCATGCCCTCCTCGGGGCCATGAGTCCTATCTTCCACCTGGAAGGTAGGATGACCAAATCCCACACGTTTCTCAAGACCCCTGGGTGAAAGCCCTGCTGAGAAGCCTTCTCTGATATCTCTAGAATATGACATCTCCCTGCCTTTCTGAATTCCTCTGGCACTTGTAGTCCGTATCCACAGTTATACTCTAAGATACAAATGTTTTTTGGGTGGTTTTCTTTTTTTTTCCTTACCCATGTATTAATTGGTCTTATCTTAGCAGTGAGCCTGGGAGCCCCTTGGGACAAGCGCAGTGCCTAGTGCAGTAGTGTTAGCCATAGGAGGATGTAGGTCCACCCCTGTGGACTAGTACATTTAGATGCAAAATATTATTTCTTTTATGATACAAGCAATACATAGGCAGCTCTAAAGCTAGACATTCATACAATTGACCTCAAATAGAAATGGCCATAAAAATTCAACCTCCCCCAAAAAAGTTTGGGTGAAAACACTAAAATCTATGAAAAAATTAAAGCCTATTTCAAAGTGATCTAATTTGACCAGCAACAAAGTCCTACATACTCCTGAGCTAACTTGCTCTTGATTTCATCCTCTATCGCTGTGATTCATATTTGCCAGTGAACTCTTTCTACATATAAGAGCTCTGGATTCTTCCCAGTAATCATGGTTCATCTGTGAATACAGTTTAGTTCTCCATTTCCTGTGGGGAGGAATTTTTTTTTTTCATCAGTGATGAGAATTGACCAAAGGAATATAAAATTTAAAATTTAAGTCAACAAAGTCAAGATAAATTAGGGAAATTATTTAAATTCTAAAGTCAACTAACCACCAATAGTAATATTTTACCCATTCACGAATTCAAACAACTACAATTTAAAAACCTCTAGTTGGTGACTCAGACTAAAACTGAACCTGTATGTGGCAAAAAGAAAAAAAAAATCATGGATTTGGAGATTACTTACTCAGTAATCTCGCCATCCAGAACATAGCCAAGAAGCTAAAAAGAAGAGGAAATAAACTGGTGAGCAGGGGAAGAAGCACCACTCAGAATTCTGAGCAGCCGTAGTCTATATTATGTACTAAAGCATATGCGTTTCATGCGTAGTAGAGTTCCTCTTGCTCTGGGTCTGTTGATCATAGTTTAGATAATGCATTAACAGGTAATGTCATCTGACCTCACCAATTAGATGCAGAAAAACAGGGGTAAGATAGCAGAATAGTTGTGGGATGAAAACACAATAAGAACAGCAAGAAGGCACAAGAAGAGAAGAGATAGAAAGGCAATATGAAATTGACACAATGAATAAAGAACGTGGTAGCCTGGGTCCAACAGAGCTGGGGTCAAATGTCTATTGTCTTCAATGGCTCCAAGAGTATCCTGGTTTATAGCATCTGCTGCAGTCCTGTGGTTCATAATGATGAACCTAAATGTCCAATAAAATGTTCATTTAAGTTTAATATGGTCTCTCTGAGGAGGCAGGAAACTATGCATTACATTTTAGAAAGGTCTCCATTGGGGGCCCCCTGGGTGGCTCAGTCTGTTGAACGTCCGACTTCAGCTTGGGTCATGATCTCACGGTTTGGTTCGTGGGTTCGTGCTGACAGCTCAGAGCCTGGAGCCTGCTTCAGATTCTGGGTCTCTCTCTCTCTCTGCCCACCCCCAACTCGCACTCTGTCTGTCTCTGTCTCTCAAAAATAAATAAACGTAAAAAAAATTTTAGAAAGGCCTCCATTAAACATAATGAAAATAAACATTTGTTCGCTTAATGTAAAACATCTTCTATACTAGCAGCGCTAACTGCATGAGGAAACGCTGCAATGTCTTGAACTGCAGAACTGTATGAAAGAGCTACTGTTTTCTCCACTTGATGGAGGAAGAGCATGGATGGCTAAGGACAGAGGTCCCATGTGGCCTTGTCATCCACTTACACCTTTGAGAATAGCACACTTAACAGCAGGTAGAACATTTAGCCATCACACAGACACAATCAGTGCATCTGCCCCAGATCAGATCGATGCAGTGAGACAGATGGATTACACTAGCCATTTTTGTATTGTGTGGACAAAATAACTGTTCCACTATTTTTTCCTTTTTATGGGCATATTAAATTTAGACTTCTGTGGACACAGACTCACTGGGAAAGATATTTGTACGTAGACTGGAAAGAAAGGATCTTTCTCTCCCTCTGCCCAAATTCCATTTAAAAATAGTGATAAAGTGAGGAAGGATTCGCATTCCAGAGAGGTAAACCCACCCCAAATATGGCAGGTGCTGAATGCGCACACTTCACTCAGCCTCCAGCCACACTTCAACCAGACGGCCGGCCAGCCGGGGCGGAGGGCTAGCGGGTCCGCCTCCTTCAGTGACATTCAGCTTCTGTTGGTTGGGCTAAGTTCAAACATCCTTTCAAGATGTGTTTGTGTTTTCCTTTGGCATTTTTGGGGCAGAGTAACAGAATCAGGACTACCCAGGATAGGGTTTCCAGATTCATGGTGTACATTCCACTGCACAGGAGCATCAATGTGTGACTACGTGTCTTCAAATGCAAACAGCATCAAGAATCCCCCTCCGTGTCCTCCGTCCTGTCTAAAGTACCATATGAATCCAGCTTAGCGCTCCTACTGAACCCCACTTCTGTACGAAATGGGGGGTGGGGTAGAGAGGGTGAGGAGACTGTCTTTGAATTTGTAAAGGAAACAAGAAAAAAAAGAATTTGAAAAATGCTGGAAGGAAGGTATCCTCTGAAAAAGAGGAAAAGAAAGGAAGCCACACAAAGAGAAAGAGAGAGAGAGAGAGATAATAGCAGAGAGCAAACCTGGGGAAGGCTTCCTGGGAGAAGTGAGTCTTCAGGAAGGGTAGAGTTTTGAAAATGCAGATGGAGAGGGAGAGCACAGGGTGGCTTCTCTGGAAAGGCAAACAGGCAGTGAACCGGGAGACAAGGCAAGGTTCCCAGAGCAGTGTGGTACCAGCCTTGGGGGCCACTGGGAATAAGACGTGGCCCTCCGGATGAAACCAAGGCCAGACACAGAGGACTCCATGAATGCCACAATTTGTCACTGAGTCTGCCTCAGACCTGCCTTTCTTACTTCTCTTCTCTTCTGCTTCAACTTGTCTCCTACTAGATAGGCTTTTTGGGGAAAGAGAGAAAGATGTCTGGATTTTGTTTTTTTAAGGTTTACTTTTTGAAGAAATACAGAGATGATCTTCCCATTTCATTTCCTTCCTTCCTTCCTTTTTTTTTTTTTTTACACAAACCGTTCATATAAAATCTTGCATTTTCCTTAAGTACATGGTGTTCTGGCTTCTAAGGAACATGCGTCTCTCTCATCAGCCCTCGGTAGTGCTGGGGCTCAGGGAAAAACACAAATGCCTCAGTGCAGAGATGTCCCAGCATTCCCAGCAGAGGCTGTAAGTGAGGCAGTCGGTTCCGCATTGGAAGGTTGTCCAGCCACAGCGGTCTCCAAGAGCCAGAGAGCCTTTGCTCTGGGCACTCGTCCAGCAATGACACAGCGCAGTGGCTCCAGGGGCACCCTTGGAGGGGCCCCAAACTTGCCAGACATGTGAAAGGGGTGACTTCTGTCTCCCGTCTCTCTCCCTCCCTTGAACTCTGCACTTAGATATCGCCGGTACCATGGGGTTGTGCCCTGAGTCATTCGTTCGTTCCCTCATCTATTCCTCACATATGTGGAGAAATCCTATGTGACTCTCTTCTCTACGTCCTCGAGAGCAGGGGCCATAACGTATACTTTGCGGGCCTCCATAGGTGCTGATACAGAGTTAAGTGTTCTATATTCTTGCTACTGGAAGTGTGGTCCGTAGACAAGCAGCACCAACCGACTCCGGGAACTTGTTAGAGAAACAGAACCTACTAAATCAGAATTGGCATTTTTCTTGGCATTTTTCTGAGATTTCCAGATAACTCAGATGCCCGTTAAAACTAGAGAAGTGCGGGTCTCAATACTGGTGGTGGCTAGGGATTTGTGGCCCTGGCTGATGTAGTGATATGGTCCGTAGTTAGCAGATGATGGGCATCCCACGTGCCCTGCATCCTCAGGCATGGCAAGGTGGGGGCCCGAGTCCAGGGCTGGGGGACAGGAGAACTGAACTGAGGGAGAGGGATAGACAGAAGGTTGTAGAGGGGGCATGACTTTGAAAAGCCTGCTGTTGGGGGTGTGAGCGTGTTAATTGTCTAAGGCCATCTCCGTCTGTATTAGAGGGAGGTCACTTTTCCTATGTTCTATTTCTTTTTTTTTTTATTTTAAATGTTTATTTTTGAGAGGGAGAGACACAGAGAGTGAGTGGGAGAAGGGCAGAGAGAGAGGGAGACCCAGAATTCAAAGGAAGCTCCAGACTCTGAGCTGTCAGCATGGAGCCTGATGCGGGGCTCGAACCCACAAACCATGAGATCATGACCTTATTCGAAGTCCGATGCTTAACCAACTGAGCCACCGAGGCGCCCTTTCTGTGTTCCATTTCTGATAGGATATGGGGTCAGAGCGGGGAAAAGACTGGGCTCCGTGGAGACAGCGTCAGGGCAGAGCTGGAGCCCAGCAGCCGCTGACGTCGGACCCCTTTCCCAACAGCGCCTCAGCCCTGCCTCTCAAGGGCCACTGGCCCATGAACTCTTCCTGGATGGGAAGTATCACCGAAAGCGAGGAGCTAGACAGGGATGCCTCTGGGCCTAGTGGGACACGTATCCTTCCGAGAAAGCCAGGCGCCTGGAAACCACGTTTATTCTGCCCCCGTGGGTGGGGTGGGCCTGCCCTCCAGGAAGTCCCTGAAAAGCTCAGGGGAACATGCGGTAAGCTTCTAGTGGGCTCCCCTGCCAAAAACAACCTCTGGAAGGAGCAGGACAGTGTGTACTGCCCTTCTGCACACCACAAACCCAGTGAGGGCGCCTTGTCCGCCCTGCCCAAGGCACCTGTCCAGGGGCAGCCCGAGCACCATCCTGTTCTGCACGCCCGCACCCGCTCCAGCCTGCAGGCCGCCTCCTCCGCCGACACCAGCCCACTGCCCTTGACACCCCTCCCTCAAAGACTCGGAGTCCTTGACTGCCCCTCCTCTCTCTGTCTTCCTTCCTGTCCCCTCCCCCTCCTGTTCCTTCAGCTCCACTGTGCTGAGCACCAACTATGCACTAAGCCCTCGCTAAGTGGTGCGGGGGACACAAAGTAAGAGTTGTTCAACATGGATCCTCTCCTCAAGGAGGTTGCCCCCTCAGTGGAGATACTCACATAAAAAGCCAAACTAAGAGTTAAACACATTAAAATATGTTGTGATGAGGTGTGATACAGCACACCACAATGCCATACACTGAAACACTCTGTTCTGGCCTTTCACTGAAAATAGCTCTTTTTGACACGGCCTTGGGCAGTGAGGACAGCTTGGTCACACCTGTGCTATGTACGCCAGTGTTACTACTTTTATTCGTATGGATCTCCAGAGATCTGCCTTCTTCCACCCCCGCCTTCACCCCGAATGATAAGTCTCTTCCTCTGGCAGCTTAGCTGTGTGACCAGTGAGGGCCCCCCAATGGGGTTTGCTCCTTGTCCCATGGGGACCCTGCCCTGGAGTCCTCAGCTGGTTGCCCAAGTGTTTTCTTTCCAGGCTAACAAACAAGAGTAAAGAATCCCATGTGCACCCGGTTGTTACCTGTGCCAGCCAGTCAGGACATCAGGCTAGCGTCATCTTCGCAGTACCTAGAAACACACATATCCTTACTGTTTTCTTGGGCACACATAAAAAGAAACGAGGGTTGCCCTTCAACTTGCTCAGGCTCAACACAGCAAGTGCGCTTCCTAGCTTTGTCCCCTTGGGCGAATTACTCAGCTTCCCTGAACCTCATCTATAAAACCAGGATGACAGCAATGTGCTCGTGGGCTCCTTGTGAGGACAAATGACGTACGCATGTGGAGTGCTGTACAGAAGAGGCTCAGAGTCGTATTTCTTGTCCTCAGCACTGCTTTCCTTGGTCACCGCCCTAGTTACTGACGCCTATCCCATCTGTCTTGTCACCCACACAGAAACAATGTCACTTTTCTGTTTTTAATCAAGTCCTATTAATATTTTGTCTCCATGAGTTTGGATTACAACTAACGGAGTGTAGGCTGATCAATGAACATCATGGAATTTGAGGTTTTCAGTTAAGGATGTTGTAATTATTTTAAAATCGGTAACACAAACTCGGGGTGCACAACCTTTCAATATTACCTGAAAAGCACCCTTGGCACCAGGAACATGTGGGTCTGATCCTTGGACACAGCTTTTCCCTAAGAAGGAGAACACGACCTTGTCACGTTGTCATGAAGGCTGGGAAGACTAAAATAGCAGCTGACCTTCTCAAGTGTTATCAGGTTAAACAAGAAGGCAAGTTTGATTTGACTGTGGAAAGATAAGATTTGGGGGAAATCACCTGCAAGGCTTTTTGATCCGGCTGAATAAGGAGCTTGAGAGGCTCTACCTCAAAGACACGAGAGGGAGAAGCTGGTTCTTCTCAGGTCAGGATAGTGCCAGTGCAACGTTTCCAAGGCAGCGAGAACAATTCAAAATGAGCGAAAAAGATGCCTCATCATATCGAGGTGTTTCTATGTCTTTAAATCTTGCTTAGAATTGTGTAACTTTGCTTCTAAATGACTTATTCTGGGGCACCTGGGTGGCTCAGTGGGTTAAGCGTCCGACTTTGGCTTGGGTCATGATCTCGTGGTTTGTGAGTTTGAGCCCTGCGCCGAGCTGTGTGCTGACAGCTTGGAGCCTGGAGCCTGCTTCAAATCCTGTGTCTCCCTCTCTCCCTCCCCCTCCCCCGCTTGCACTCTGTTGCAAAAATAAATAAACATTTTTAAAAATTTAAATTACTTATTCTGATTCTCTGTAACCTTTATTAACTGCATTAATAGAAGGTTCTATTTTGTCAGGGAAGGTATATTTAAATAGAAAAACGCATGTGCCAGATTATTCAAACTGTCTACAGATACAACCGAATATCCACCTGGTAGCAGAGGGTCACAACTGCAGGCAAAGCGCCCAGGAGCCTGTGGGCTGAGGAGAGTGACTTGGCAAATGTCAGTGGATGTCACATCACTCTACTCTTCTATAAGGGTTGTAACTACCTAACATTCTCCTTAGGAATTCGGTGACTGTGTTTATTCTTGGTGAGCACCTACCGAGAGTCTTTTAAATGACAGCACTTAGCAGATGTTACATTCCCCTAATATTAGTGCCCACAAGTGTCTGTCCGGTCTGGTGTGCTTGCTCATGGCATTGAACGAAAGGGCAGGGATTCCTTTTGTCTAGCACAGATTCTCAGTGGAGATAACAGTGAATGGCGAGAACCCTGGAATAGTTGTCTAGCCTGAGAACCGGTAAGTAACATGATCGGTGCCAGGGTAGGGAGAAAAGAAGGAGATTTGAGAAACACTGGAGGATATGTTTATTAAGAGCGGACTTTTTACCACTTTGGTGCCTTGGGCTGCAACGGCTTGCAAATGTGCAGGGTGGCGTATCCTTAGGCTCACAAAGGATGCTATCCTTCTCTACTTTACCAGTTTGGAAACGTTCTCTGTGGTCGCAGTGCTCATCACAACCTCTTTATGCATGGTGAGTTACTCACTGAAGATGTTGCTTTCACGCTGAGATATGTGAGGCAGCGGAGGGGGGTTAGTCATCCCAGAAGGAGTGTGTGCAGGTGAACCGAGCAGTAGGATGTGATGAGTGGGAGTGCAAAGGCAGGAAAAAAGCAATTTCATTACCATCTTTTCCAGCAAACATTTCAAGAACACTTATGTTATGTATTGTCCTAGAGACATAAATTTATGTAATATTCTATTTCTTTTCTTGAATGGCATACACATTCTTGCAAATCTCTTGGGCATGAAGCAGTGATTCATGAACACTGGCCTTGGATTTAGGAACGCTAAATTTTACACTGACTGGTGCATCTAATTTTCTGTGTGATCTTGATCCAGTTGCTTTACTCTCTGGGCCTCGGAGGCTTCATCTGTAAAGTAGGGTAGCTGCATGTGATTTTGTGATGAGCAGCACCAGCTCTAGTCTGTTTCCCTGTCCCCTTTCCCCTAATCCTAATAGAATTTATTTTTACTATCAAGGACTTATCAGTTGAATCTAAAAATCAACCACTGTACAGCTAAAATAAGAGATCAACTGGCTGAGTTTTCCCACTCAGTGTGGCTAAATCAGAAGCTCCTCCCCCTCTGGAACTCAGCACCCCTCTCCCAGCCCCACTTGTCTCCTGGGTTTGTGCTGGTTACCCAAGAAGAGGCAGAGGGACTACCCAGAAATAGAGAAATAGGAAACAGGCTGTCTCCAGGCACTCCCCTTTCCTCAAGGCCAGGAAAAAAGGCCTTGAGAGAGAGAGAGAGAACGAGCATGTCTAGTTTGTCTCCTCTGAATTGGGTGGAAGATGAGTGCATCTCAGCCCATTTTCTGGGTTATAATGACTAATGATGACAGAAGCTCTGACAGGGACACTGGGGCCCTGAGTTTTCTTGCCTGATTCATGGGTCAGCCAGAGGTAGAAAAGCATTCCCAGTGCAACCTGGTCATTAACCTCTGCCATGCTGAGCTGTCCTGGTTGCAACTCTACAAGAACGTAATTGATGCCCACGTAGACATCGATTAATCAGCCAGTGTTCATATGGTGGTAGTCCATGGACAAAGGTGGGAGTGTTCTGACGTGAGCAAGCGTTAACTGAGCACTTACTACAGGTCCAGAGCATGCGCACTCTGCGAGGAGAACAAAAGAAATGTGTTCTCGTCCCTGCCCTCAAGAGAGCTTCAATCACATTTCAAGAGGTGGCTCCCTGAATGGGGTGTCAGAGACACAGCTTTAAGACAGAGCTACCTGATAGAACTTTCTGCGATGATGGAAACATTCGGTGTCTGTGCTGTTCAGTGTGGTGGCCACTAGTCACATGTGGTGTTTGAGCACTTGAAGTGTGGCTAATGCAACTGAGGAACTGAATTTTTAAGTTTATTTAATTTTAATTCTTAAAATTTTAATTAAATGGCCTTATGTGGCTAGTAGTTATCATACCGGACTACGCATCATATCCTTGCTATTCAAAATGTGTCCTGCAGACCAGAAACATCACATCACTTGGGAGTATGTTAGAAATACAGAATTTCAGGCCCCAGCCCTACTGAATCAGAACCTTCTTTTGAATAAGATCCTGAGGTCATCTGTTTGTACATCAAGTTTGAGAAGCCCTGGGCTAGGGCACTGCTTCCCAACTTGACTGCATATTAGAATCACTTGCATATCAGAAAGCTTTTAAAACTCCCAATGTTTTGACTGCACCCCAAACTAAACCAGTATTTGTGGGGGTGAAACCCAGGCACCCATATTGTTTAAGCCTCCAGGTGATCCTAGTGTGTACCTGAGGTTGAGAATGGCTACTCAGGTGCCAGGCAGCCATCCTGGGTCACACTCTGATGGACGAGTCCATGTGAGGGCCAGCGATTCAGCCTTAGACTTGCAATTCACTTGCTGGGCCCAGCTGCCTGGGAAGCCAAAGGGAGTTATTCATTCTCGGCAAGTGTAAGAACTGGCTGGGGTTTATGTTTGTTTCCAGTGCCTAAGTGAGATGTTCATTAGTTTTTGACAAAACACATCCAAATGCCACAGCACCAAAGGGTATTGAGCCAACCGGGCGACTGAAAGCTGGGAAGGGCTGATTCACTTCCTCACTCTGGGACCTGGATACCCTGGCATCCCAGAGCAGCCCCATGAAGGGAGCTATTATTCCCATCCAGGGTGGAGACGGCTGGTTTTTCCAGTGCAACTTGTCTTCAGCTGCCCCTTCCTGCCACTCAGCAAGTGCCCAAGGGTCACTGGGGCCAAAGAGAAAAGGTGGGTTTTCCTGAAGAGCCAGACTCTCATCCTGTTGATCTGAACAAGACCTGAGAAGCCCTAGCCACTTTCTAGTGATGAAGGACATTTACAGAGATGAGTCTTCATCTCCCAGCAGGCAAAGTTTCAGGAAAGCACATCTGAGATTGGGCCCTGAGGAAATTGGGTCCCACAGGCAGCAAGACTGTCCCAAGGAATGGAGCTGCAGCCCCTGTGTGGGGTGCTGATTTCCAGAGTCTCACTGAGGAACATCATCCTTGGCTTGGGTGATATGGAGACGCAAATGATTCACTTTGGAAATGAGATCCCCACCTATGCAACTACTGGATCATTTGTCTTGACATGTCCATAGGATTTCTTAAGCTCTGTATCCAGAGCTCTTCTCATGCATTAGATGCTGACCTTAGGAGACTCGACAAATACAAGGGTGTCTTCAGGAAGACAATGAGAGAGCCAGCCATGATGTTTTGCCCATCTTGGGGCAAGGGAGGAGCAAGGGTTAGCTTTGAGAGTGTCCCAGGACAGCCAGAGCAAATGCCTCTCTGCTCTCCCCTCCACCTCCATGTTCACCTTCACCTGTAGGTTACCAAGCATCTTGCATATATCCAGATATCCTTAGAAAGCTTTGTTAGCCAGCAGGCCCCTAGACCAAGCCACATCTGAATGAATGAGGCTTTCTCTGTGCTCTGCCTGGATATGAGCCCATTTCCTGGGGAAGATTAGGAAGGAGGCAGAGAGAGGATTTTTCTCCACTCCATGATTACATAGGTGAGGTTGTGCCCAGTGGAAAGAGAGAGAGTTGGCCAAATGATATCTCCTCCAGCTTTCTTTCTTTTTTTTTTTTTTTATATATTTTTTCTTTATTATTTCTAGGAGAGAGAGAGAGAGACAGCGTGAGCAGGGGAGGGTCAGAGAGAGAGGGAGATATAGACTCTGAAATAGGCTCCAGGCTCTGAGCTGGCAGTCAGCACAGAGCCTGACGCGGGGCTCGAACCCACAAACTGCGAGATCATGACCTAAGCGAAAGTCAGACGCTTAACCCACTAAGCCACCCAGGCGCCCCTCTCCTCCAGCTTTCTTAACTCTATTGCTGTCCTGTTGTCTTTCTGAAAACTCGGTGTCACTCACCTACAATGACATCTGGGCTATAGAATTAGCACTTTGCTAAGTGTTTCCTAATTCTTCAATGGCACTTCATCACCACAGCATAAAGCATCAGGGCCCAGCAGGCTCCTTGGAGGCCAAAGAGTCCAACACTTTTGACTCACAGATGGGGGAAGTGGGGCCTAGGAAGCAGTGCTATGGGCATACTGGAGACTGAAGCTAACAGAGAAATCAGTAATACTGATTCCATATCTATTGGAATTTTTGATATTTTGTTCATCATGGATTCTTTTGCATTAATTTTTGAAAACAGTGCCTTAAAATCCTATCTTAATTACCGAGGTGTTTGGTGCCCTTTCAAGTTTGTGCCCGAGGTGAGTGGCTCACTCCAGGCCTGGCCCTGGCAGGAAGTGGGGAGTTGCTCAAGATAACACTAGTTTTGACTAGAGACCAAAGGAGAACTTGGGCCTTCCAAATCTGTGAACTTCCTTCTTTTCTGTTCACTTCAAGTGCAAAGTCCTATCTTTCCAAATGTGTGGAGAGTTCTAGTGGGCAGGGAGCTGAATTAGTAGACTAATGACACCCTTATAAGGTTTTTTGCCAGCCAGAGAAACAATATTTGCAAATTCAAGAAGCTGCAAAATCGTTCTCTAAATACAGGATTGTTGTTGATGACTGTGTCAAGCTATTGTTACTGTAGTGAGATAATAAGAGATACGGGGACACATTCCAAGATGTGGGCTAGTTCCCCAGCCCAACCCTCTCTCACTTGTACTACTTACCAAGTGAAGAAGCCCCTTCTATTCTTTCCAAACCCAAGCTGATGACATTCTTCAAGAGTTTTGTTTCTTTGGTTCATCTTTACCACATCTGTGGTTCTTTTACTCACCCCACGCTCCTGGCATAGAGCACAGCTGTGGGCACATGGGGAATGAACAATAATCAACAACTGACACCAAGGATCACTTTTTCCTTCTGTGCAATGGCGGCATGACATGGCACGTTGCTCGATATGGAGGCACCACATTGATGAACATCCAGTTGCTTCTTCTTGTCTTCTTCTTCCCTCCCCTGCCCTCCCCTTTCCCTCTCAATCTCTCTTTCTCCCCCCACTGCCTAACTTTTTGCTGGGGTTAAGCCTTTTTTTCCCCTCCAGGGTTCTGCTTTGCAGAGGTATGTAATGCACACAGTGTTCTCAGAAAGAGTACATGTTCCCTGCCTAGAATCAGTGTTGCTTGGGATTCATGTCCTCTACCTATAGGGTCAGCTGTGCCCCACTTGAAGGGAAAAGCTGTAAACCTAAATGTGTGTAAAGTGTGGTTCGGTGGTGAGATGTTACAGACAACCCACTTCCTAAAGTCGCTGTGAGCATGGCTGCTGGCAGAGCCCAGAAAGGGGAAAGGAGAGCCACTTTGCCATGAACCAAGTTGGGTCAGCTTTGCTTCAGCTACAAAGAAAGGAAAGTACACTTGGTCTTTCTTGTCTCCCTTTACTGCATCATTCCTCCCTTTTTTAAAGAAAAAAAAATCATAATTTTAATATTATTTTTAATAGGTAATTCATTCCCATGATTCAAGATTTCAAAGGTACAGAAAGTAAAGTCTCCTCCCAGCCACTTATTTCCCCTCCCAGAGGAGACCAACTTGACCAACTCTCAGGTACCTGTCCAGGGAGACTCCAAGCACACCCAAACATCTGTGTATAAAATCTCCCACTCCCATTACAAATGGTAAAAAAAAAATCATCCCTCCCCTCTCTTAGCACAAATGGGAACGTACTGCATACACTGGTCTTCACACAGGACTTTGTTTTTTGTATCTTGGAGATGATTCCATATCAACCCATTGAACACGTTCTCATTGTTTTAATGGTGGTTTCGTATTGCATTGTATGGCATACCACAATCTGTTTAACAAGTCCCCACTTGATGGACATTTGAGCTCTTTCCAGTCTTTTGCTGAAGTAATGCTGTAGTATTATTGGCATATATGTCACTTTGCACATACACACATTTATCCGTAGGATAATTTCCTAGAAGCAGAATTGCTGGGTCAAAACTGATGTGTGTTAAAAATCTTGATAGGTAGAAGTGCCCGGATGGGTCAGTCAGTTGAGCATCTAACTCTTGATTTTGGCTCAGGTCACGATCCCAGGGTTGTGGGATCATGCCACCTGTATGGTGACTAACCCTCCAGGCCTTTGCCTATTTGAAAAGTGAAAGATGGTGTCTGAGTGTGGTTTTGATTTATATTTCTCTTATTAAGACTGGGCTTTGTTTTGTTTTTATTTTCTAGGAACCCCTTTCTTCCCCCATATACTTAGCCCATTTTTCTATTGTATTTTTTATCTTGTGTAGCATCTGATTCATGTGCACTCTTTGTACAGAACATCAGACCTTGTCCATGGTAAGAATGGCAAGTACTTCATTGTGGTTTGACATTTTGTCTTTTGAGTTTGCCTGTGGTGATTTTGTTTATTTGTTTGCCAAGCAAACCTATTTATTGTTATCGTCAAGTTTATCACTATTTTATGATTTCTGGTTTCACTCATAGATTTCAAAATTCTCTTAGAGTTCTTTTAGAGTTTGATTTTTACTTTTTTAATGTTTATTTATTTTTGAGGGAGAGAGAGAAAGTGCGACCAGGGGAGGGGCAGAGAGAGAGAGAGAGAAGGGGACATAGAATCTAAAGCAGGCTCCAGGCTCTGCACTGACAGCAAAGAGCCCGATGTGGGGCTAGAACCCACGAACTGGGAGATCATGATCTGAGCCAAAGTCAGACACTTAACCGACTGAGCCACCTAGGTGCCCCACATTTCTTTTATTTTAGAGAGAGAACATGAATACACAAGCTTGGGAGGGGCAGCGGGGAGAGAGAATCTTAAGTGGGCTCCACGTGGAGCCCGATGCAGGGCTTGAGGGGCTCTAACTCACAACCCTGAGATCATGACCTGAATCAAAATCAAGAGTCAGTCATTCAACTGGCTGAGCCACCCAGGTGCCCTTCATTTTTACATTTAAACTTTTTATCTACATGCAATTCATTTCATTTAAAGGTGTGAAGTATGAATCTGACTTTATTTTCCCCCAGGTGTCTACCCAGGATATTTATTGAGAAGTCTTTTTCTCCTCACTGGTTGAAATGTCATCTCTCTATGTAATAAATTCCAGAGTTTGTTTGTGCCTGTCCCAGCTCTTCCTCTGGTGCCTCACTGGCCTAGGTACCCATGTGCCGGCACCAGGTCCTCTCTTTTTCTTTATGTGTCACTTGGACTTGACTATAGGTCCCTGGGCTTGTGGACACTGGGCTGGGATGGGGTAGGGGTGGAGGACTAGCAAAAGGGTTGGATAACATCAGAAAGCTTCTAGGCTTTCTCCAAAGCCTCCCCACATCTAAAATGGTTTTGTTCCCCCACTTCCTCTCTAAAGAAAAACAAAAAGAACAAAGAAGTTCTATTCCTCATTTTCAAAAATCTATTTGTCCAGCCCAGGGGGAACCCCCTTTTTTTCTGTGCACTCCCTTCCAAGTTTAGGAGCTTGGGGGAGATCTTGAAGCAGGGCTTTGATCACTGAGTGACTTCCTCCACTGGCTCCCCGTGCCTCAAACCAAGCAATTGCTGGTGGAGTGTAAATTGAGCAGGTCTTTATCTTAGAGATAATACAACAGACCCTAGACAAACACATTAACAGCCACTAAAAGACTAAACTAATGCTGGCCAATAAACAAATCCCCAGGAGAGATTATACAGAACTGCCCTCCCTCTCGCCCTCTCTCCCTCCCGGTGCCCCTCAAGTTCCTGCTCTCTCAGCCCAAGACACACCTCACAGGCGGCTGCCCTGCTTTGGGCCCCTTTTCTAACCTGGCTCTGCCCCCATGCACTCAGTAAATAACTATTGCAAATAACATAAGAGAGCAAATCTCCTTAGAAGGACCAGCTAATAGTTTCAAGCTATCAAAAGGTTCTCCTTTGGAGGTAGAAATTATCCTATATGCCTGAGGTTTTCAGGTCTTCAGATGTGCCTTAGAGGTTCCCTGAACCCCTGCGGTGATTTGCAATATTTATAGGTAAGCCTGGCGGGAGCATTTTTTCTATGTGGTGGGAGAGGAGGGTCCTTGGTGTTCCTAAAAATCCAATACTTAAAAAAAAAGTCTCGGTATCTATGGATAAAATGATATCTGGAATTTGTTTCAAAACATTCCAGTGGGAGTTCAAGGAATGGCTGGGATAAGTGTAGTTACAGATGAAACAAGATTAGCCATGCGTTGATCATTGTTAAAGCTATTAATAGGTGCTTGGCAGTTACTATACAATTCTTTCATGAAAGAAGGAAGGAAGGAAGGAAGGAAGGAAGGAAGGAGGGATGGAGGCAGGGAGGGAGGTGGGGGAGGAAAGAGGGAGGGAGGGTTGGAGGAAGGGAGGAGACCCTTGTCACAGACTGATGGAAAGAGCCAGACGGCCCACAGTCTGCAGCTGCCTCTCACAATTCCAGCTTTACAGGAATAACTTCTGCCCTGATTCATGTTTGGGAGCTCGGAAAACGTGTGGATGCAGAAGCGTGTCCCCTTCACTCTCACCTCCACCCTCTGCGCTCAGCATCGCCCTGAGAGCGGAACCAGAGTCCCAGAGGCCATCTTTGTTCATCTTCACCCTCCTGCTAAGCCTCCCCCTGCCCCGCCACAGGCTTGGGGGATGGGGGGCAGGGAGCCGGTCATCCGAGGCCCTTGGCTCTCCACCCCAGCCCAGGCAGATGGAGCCCCGGTTGCCTGAGTGAGGTTGTACAGAAGGGGGCTGTGGCTGCCCCGTTTGGATGTGCTTGGAGTAGAAAATTCACAAATTCCAAGCTCCTCTCCCAAAGCAAACCTCCCCAGCCCAGGTGGCTGCAGCCTGTCCTCCCTCTGACAGCGACAGCTCTGCGGGGCCGCCAGGCGGGGAGGCTTTGAAAACCAGTTTGTGTTTGAGTTGTGAAAGCACCAATGTTTGTGATGTTTGCCCAGCAGAGAAGGAGCATATTTTCTCCCTTCCAAATGCAGACTCAAAAGATGCTCCACGGTTTTTCTTCAGACTTTCCACAGGAAACATAAATCAGGAAGAAAAATGACCATAGGTGCTGGGGCCTGAAGAGGAATGCCAGCCCCAAAGGGGCTGCTGCAACAGGCGCCCTCTGTCCTTCGGTGACACCCTCCAGAGCCTTAGGGCCGCACTTCTCTCCTCTGAGCAACCTTCCAGGCTGAGGCATTGGCGGGGGAGGGGGGCAGAGAGCAACCAGACCCATTCTCAGGCCTGACTCCTGGTCAGTCTTCCCCATCCAATGGCGGCCAGTGCTTGGGCTAGGCAGCTGTTGAGACCCCCTAGCTGCCTATCTTTCTGTCTCCTATCTCTCTTGCTTGTGTTGAAGTAAAACAAACGTGGTGCTCCAAGCCCGGGGGCCCGGCAACACCATGACTCACATGCCAGATCAGAGCATCAAGTGTGGACATGGCATCCAGGGAGCCTGAGCACCCCTCCGTCTGCCGCCCCTGCCTGTCCTAGGCTCTATCTTGGAAGGAGAAGGACTTTCCCAGTCTGTGGTCTCTGCCCTCAGGGAGCTTATAATCTGCATGCAAACACAAAATAAGAGAGGTCATCAGTCAGTGTTTGAGTGCACACTGTTAAAATAAAAAAATAGAGACCAATCTTGAAAATTCCCCAAGCAGACAAAACCAATTTACTCATACAAATGAAGCTGAATGTAGCTTATTTTGCAGAACTAACTTGACCTGGATTATTTCTTGCTGGAACCTCTGGAAATCCTAGGCAAAGAACTGTTTCCCAAGGTTAATGTGAGATAACCACTGACCAATTCCCTGTCAGTTATGAAAATTCTAATATTGTTGAAGAAGAAGGAGGAGGAGGAGGAGGAGAAGGAGAAGAAGAGGAAGAAAGAAATTCTAATACTATAACTAATCACTGTGAAGAATTAGCAGTCACTGTTTTCTTGCTATATGAACTGCATTATAACAATATACCCCAGAAACTCATTCCAGTTTGGTTCTATCATTCTCTGCTTGCAAATTGTCTTTTTGGTATATGCACAATAAATTTCTACTAATTACTACTTTGGTGATTCATTGTTTTTACTTCTAGTATTTCTGAGATTTCGACAACACATATATGCATTGACTGATCTAGGGTGTGAATAATCTTTTTGTTTTTAAATAGCAAATATCCTAATTTTTTTTTAAAGTTCATTTATTTGAGAGAGAGAGAGAGAGAGAGAGAGCATGAAGAGGAGAGGGGCAGAGAGGGAGAATCTCAAGCAGGCTCTGCATTGTCAGCCTGATGTGGGGCTCAAACCCACGAACCGTGAGATCATGGCCTGAGCTGAAATCAAGAGTTAGACACCTAACTGACTGAGCCGCCCAGGTACCCCAAGGATGTGAATAATCTTAATGGACTTTTTTCTGAACAGAGGATCAGACTCTTTTTCATGGGGAAGTTGACTACTTCCACATTGGGGGTTTGTGAAGATTATACATTTACAGATCAACTGGACCCTACACAAGGCTCAACCCAAGAAATGAGAGGACTGAAGTCAGTTTGGCCCACGCTAGTGGAGCTAATGCAACACGCTGATTGATTCATTATAACCTATTATGCCTTGAGTATTTGCTAGGTCTGTAGCTAGAATGCTTCAAGGCCACCATTTCTGTCTCTTGACATCAGAGAAACTTTCTTCTTGAGATATTTTCCTCTCCTATAATGTTCTGTATTTGGATAGACCCAACAAGCCCACTGAGATCTATAATTAAAAAAAAAAAGATATATTACCAGTTCAGATAGCCCTGTGATAAGTCAACTAAACAAAGCAAGGACGCCATTGGAAGATGCTTTTGAGAGCATGCCTCCAACCAGAGTTAGGACTTAGCTTTGATGGACCAAATTCAGAGAAAGACCACAGAAACCATTTCCTTTTCAGCCGAGGCTTATTTATTCTGTTCATCTGAAGCCAGAGCCAATAAGCTAAATAATTTTCAATGGCTAAAAAGGTCTCTGAGATTAGACTGATCAATCCCATGTCAGAAAGCTCAACTGGCCTGCAGACCAGCCTGCTGTATTCATGAGTGGTGCCAGTTGTGACAGGGGCTTCTCTAGTGCTCTTTCCAGCTGAGACCGGCTCTGACAAGAGACACAGAGGAGGAAAGGGAGGGCGGTGTGCTGGTGAGGCTGAGGAAGAGTGATGTAATAGTAGTTGTCAGGCTGAGACCTCGGGCTTTGGGGTCACGTGGATCTGGGTCCAAAGGGCTCCCTGGGCTGATGTGCTGCCATGTTTCCTGACCTACGAAAGTGGCACAATGCTAGCACCTGCCTTATAAAGCAATCATGGGGATTAAATAAGACAAAATGTGAAGAGAACTCACTCAGCTCTCAGCTAAAAGAAAGAACAAGGGGTCAAGTCGGGGTTCAGGAGTGGGGACATGGTGGGAGGGGTGCAGAGGCCTGACACGGCAGAGAGCAACCCCCCACCCAGCTTTGTCTCCAGGCGCCTGGGACCACACATCTCCCAGTGCAGACAGACGGCATACACGTTTATTGGGAAACTATCCACAAAAGTTATTGGAAACTTTACATTTGCGGCCCGGATTCTGCACACCGCCTAACTGCTACTGCTGGAAACAAGGCCTCATTCACTCCCCGGGCAGCTCCCTCGGCTGCCCCAGCCCCTCCGTCTCACACCCCGCTGGGACTGGTGTACAGAGGCCCCCTGGTGCCCGGCCTCCTCCCCTCCCCTGGCTCTGGGTGATTTCTGACTTGCTTTTTCCAAATGTGAAATCTTTGAGTGAGGTCATTTCAACCAGGGAGGGAGCAAGGGGAGGGTCACCAAGGCGATATTTCCTAAGTGCAGAGGTCCCTGGGGTGACTTGAGGCGGAACTTGGATAAATATTTTTCATTTTAATACTTACATATTTTTAAATGTATTTATTTTAATGTGATTGGAGGAAAAGGTAGAATATCGATTCCATGATACAGAGTTTTCTCAGTTCAAGTAACCTTGAGTAAAGCAAAAGAGAGTAAGAGTTGATTTAAGGAAGCTATTAAATGAATAATAGTCTAGGTGGTCCTCAGATCTGGCAAATAGTTCTGGGAACCCAGCACACTTGCTCTCAGCCTTCATCTAAAGTTTCCTGGGCATGGCAGTCTGGCAGACATGGTTTTGACCTCAGCAGAATGGTCCTGCCCTGAGCTGGCCAGGGAGAGGGGCTAGTCCTTGCCCGCGTAACTCCAGACACATGTCGTAGTTCCCTCAATTGCGGTTCTGTCTGTCCCATACAGGCCTGCACCTGGCCCGCCTTGCTATCCTCAAATACCTCTCCCACATTTCAAACTGCTCAAGAGCCCTCTGTTAACTCCCCATCACCTACAGGATAGAGGCCGACTCCTCAGCCTGGCACTCAAGGCCCTTTTCAATTCATCTTTCTGTTTCTGCCACAGGCCCATGTACTCACTGCCTGGACATCTGGTGTCCCCCCCACTTTGGTGTCCGCTCTGCTTCAGCTGCTCTGCCGATGTGCATTGTCTACTCACCTCCAGTCTGTCCTGTGCTTCCTCAACCTCCTCCCCGGCCCCTGAATCTCTTCCTCCTGACAGGCAGGACTGATGGTCTAGCACAATGTTCAGGGCCAGGCTTGGAGTTCTGTCTCTAGCACTACTGCTTACCAGCTGTGTGTCCCTGAGCCAATTACTTGCCCTCTCTGGCCCTCAACTGCTTCATCTGTAATGAGGAGTGATGACAGTAACATCTCCCTCCTCCCAAGTTTGCTGGAAAAGCTAAATGAGATGCTGCCCCTGGCACAGCACCAGATATACAGCAGCAACAAGGACACTGCGGTGGCTGCCCTTCCTTGAACTTGCAGTTTAGTTCTGACCAAGAGCAGCCTTTTGGACTCGTTTCCCAGGGAGTAGGTGCTTGATAGACATTTGGCGACTGATTGTGGATGTCCTGTGGTGTGTTTTCTACATACTTCTCTTGATCAGAGGCTCCACGGAGCCCGAGAGCAGTATTCCCTCTCCCGTGTCTAAGGGTCCTTTGCAGCCTTGAGAAGCATCCATTCCTGGGCCATCTCATGGCCTTCTCTTCTCTGGGTGAGTCCTCTTTGGTCTTGAGGGCTCATTGTAGAACTACCTCTTCTTCCTTCAAGTTCAGCCTCACAGCTAGAATCTTCCCAGGGGCTGCCAAGGCCAGCAGAGGTGGCACATGAAGCTTCCCCAGGGCAGATGGGAGGAGACAGACAGGACAGCGGCTAGGCACACACAAGGCCATCTTCTAGACTGGAGAGAGGCCACCAGCAGACACTGACGCAGGGCCCCCTTGTGCCAGGCACTGTGCTAGGTGTGGCCTTGGAGGTCCAGGCCCTGCCTCTGGTCCTGGCCCCTTCTGCCCTTGCTCTGGTTGACTACAGAGACGGCCCTAGAGCCTGGGGTTTAGGATCAATTCCCCAGTGACCGGCTGGCGGCCATAGGCCTAGACGAGCCGTGGGCCTTCCCTCCCCCACCGGGTCCTGGGCCTCCTCTGAAAGAAATGTGTGTTCCCTCAGCCCTCCCCCCTCACCACATCCCCTTCCTCCCACAGAGCCTGGGTCCCCAGGCTGCAGTCCAGAAGTCCCTCTGAGCAGACTCCAGCGAGGCATGGCTTTGTTAGAAAACCTCATTAGCAGCGACAGCGAGGCCCAGGCGGCACAGAGTGGCATTCCAGGTGTCAGTTGAGAGGGGCCGCGGGAGGCGAGGCCATTAAACCATGCTGAGGTCAGCCCCTGGCAGAATGAAAACAACAAACTGCAACCAGAGAAGGCGGTGGGAAGCAAACCGGTGGACTTTAAAGGGGATGCCCCATGCTCAGCCCTGCCTGATCCTGGGAGTCCCGGGGGTGAGGTCTGTCTGACCAGCCTCCATTCTGTGAACCCCTGGAGGATGGAGGCCGGCATCGGAGAGCCCCCAGTGCCCAGCACATACAGGCACTCAACAAACATTGAATGAATCAGTGAATGCTTAGCCTGTTCCCAGGGAGGAGGGCCAGCCATGGCTCAGACTCATCGAGTGCTCACTCTATGTTGGCCACTGTGCTAAACACTGCCTGTATAGAAGCTCTTCATAAAGCAACAACACAAGGATTATTAGCTCCATTTAAAGATAATGAAGTATAGATACCAGCATGTTATTTGGGGCTCCTCTGGCTCTTCAAGAACTCTCTAGAACTCTACCTACTGATACTTGAAACTTCTGAACCAGGGACACATTCCTTCATTCCACAGTTAGTCATGAAAAGGCTGAAGGAACATTGGGGCTGAGGAAGCATGTGGAAACTCACTCTTCCTGAAGGGTAATTAGTGTGAATGGTTGGTATCTGGAATTCTGTGTCCCAGAGAGGGAGAGGGGCCACCCTGAGTCCGGGGGCAGACTCTGCTGAGGGAGGTGAGGACAGTGGCTGCCTGTGTGGACTTGCGCTTTGCTTCAGTGAGTTCTGTTTGCCTCTGCTGGGCAGGGACGTGCAGGGACTGGGTATTTTTGTCACCCAACGGGGAATGCACATGATTTATGAAGTCCTTTCAACCTGAGGCTGCCTCATAAAGGAGCTTTGAGGGGACTCCAGAGAACCTAGTTATGAAAGGTCTTCCTTTCTGGAACTCTGTTAGATGAGGCATCACTGCCTTCCTGCCTACCTTCAAGGATTAGGAACCTTGTATGCCCTACGCTAGGTCTGGAATGATGGGGAGCAAGGACCCCAGGAAGGCTGGATGTGGATTTGTGCCTTCTTCCCTTATCCCTGCTCAGGCTTTTTGTCCTTTACAGCCTCTTAGCTGAAACTTGCCCCCAATCAAGAGATTGCTGACCCCTATGCCCTTGACTTCTGAGGCCCAAGCTTTCCCTGGATGAATCACTCACCTCTCCGAGCCTCAGTTTTCTCATCTGCAAAATGGGTATAATCCTACCTACCTCAAGTTCTTATACTGAAGAATCTAGACCCCCACCAGTTGGAAAGCTCTCTGAGGATAGCCCCCTATGTGTCTCATTTATTCTTATCTTTCTAGCGCCTAAAGGAGGGCACAAAGCAGTGGATACAAAATGGCAATTTGTCCAGCTGAATTCTACTGGATTCCACCAGGAGGAATAAGTGAAATGTGTTTGAAACTTCCAAGCATGGTGCCTGGTAGGCATTTAGAAAATTTGGGTTAAATCTGAATTTGAATTTAATTCTTCTCTGCAGATGTGGAACGGAGACTCCTTCCCACATTGTGAGATGGGGTCCCTGGTGGGCCAGCACTCTCCTCCCGGAGCCCTTGGGGCCAGCTGCAGGGGACCTTTGTCTCCCTCCCAAGTGCTCCTTCCCCGCCCGGACCTCCTGGCCTCAGCCCCTGTGGCCCCTCTGAGGCGGTGGGCATCTGTGTGGGCGCAGCCAGGCCAGACCCCTTTCCAGAGAAGGGACTGAGGGATGTGAAGGACTGGTGTGTGTGACTTTGTTTATTTTCTCTGAAGGATCCTGCCTGAGCCCTGCTATAAAAATAACCTGCCTGGAAACCTCATCTCCGAGGGGCAGAAAGAGGCTTTTGTATCCAGAGAAGTGGCTTTAACGGCCTCCCTATGCCTTGTCTGAGCCCCGCACATCAAGAAGAAGCTGGCTATGGTGATGAGGAGCGGGGGCCCAAGTGAAGTATGCAGGGCAGCTGACAGGGGAGGGCACTGGTGGGGGAGGGGAGGAGAGGGGGCTCAGCAACCCCTCTCCTGGAGCGCTGCTGAAGCACCCCGTTGCCTGCTTGACCCGGGAAGTTCAGGAGGAGGAACTCAGGGAAAGGAAGAAAGGTGACATCAACAAGAGGTAAAAGCCAAGCAAGATATACTGTATATCAAGAGAGAGACAAACAAGCCAGGAGAGAGAGGAAAATCAAGTCTGAAGGAAAGGAGAGACATAGGGAGGAGACTGAAGCCAAAAACAGAGAGATATTCACCCAGCAAGATGTGGATGGAGCTCACAAGATCAGAAGGGGGCTGTGGCCATGTTTACAGAGAGAGTTAAGGATTTGGTCTAATTCCCGGGATGCCCCTACTACGTCCCCCCTGCTGGGAGAAGAGGTCAGGCAGGGTCAGAGCGGGGCTCTAGGGCCCTGCCCTGCTCATTTGCACTGGCCAGCTGCTGCTCTGGCTCAGCCTGGGGTGGGCATGAAGACACAGGCCTGACTCTGGTTTCTCAAGGTATTCCTTCCCAAGAACCAGGCCCAAAGGTAAGAGGTGAAGCCACAGCAGTGAGAGGACACTGGCACTGCATTCGGGAGGCCTGGATTCAAGTCCCAGTTCTCTCACTTTTTAGCTGGGTGATTTTTTTTTTTTTTTGAGTGGGGAAGTGGGGTAGAGAAAGACTGAGAATCTTAAGCAAGCTTCATGCCCAGCACAGAGCCCAGCTTGGGGCTCCATCTCATGACCGTGGGATCATGGCCTGAGCCAAAATCAAGAGTCGGATGCTTCACTGACTGAGCCACCCAGACACCCCTAGCTGGGTGATCTTAAAAAAAACTACAGAAAGTCTTCCAGCCTGGCTCTAAGTCTCCCAGGACAATTGGGCAGATCCATGGAAAGGTACCAAATGGACTATCTAAGTTGTATGGCACCAGTAAGACAAGAAGCGATCCAGACACATTTCTCTAGGCTCTGGCAAGGGGCTAGAGTTGACCAGAGGCTTGGTAACCAGCCCCACTCATGCTCTCTCTGCTGCAGCAAGGTCAAAGAGAAGCTCACAACATCAGCCATCTGAAAAGAATAGATTCCAATACTAACCATGAATGTGAAGTTCTTTCCTTTAAGAAATCTCCTGCATTTTTTTCATCACCAAGACTTGGGATTAATCTGCCTAGACTCAGGCTGGTAGAATACA
Source organism: Crocuta crocuta (assembly GCF_008692635.1). NCBI lineage: Eukaryota > Metazoa > Chordata > Mammalia > Carnivora > Hyaenidae > Crocuta > Crocuta crocuta. Next base: position 8,493,319 of record NW_027528345.1, read on the forward strand.
TGCCACTGAGGACACCCTTAAACTTCTGTCCAGTAGAGAAAGTTGATCTCTCCCGGGATAATTTATGGAGCCAGCAGACGATGATGTATTATTTTTCCCCTGTGGCTTGGAGCTGGTGTTTTTTTGAATGACACAGATCAAAAGGAAGAATGGAGCTGGGGTCCAGGATGCTTTAAAGCAGCTTCTGGAGGTACAAATTAAGATGTGGAGAGCCTATAAAGAAAACTCTACCTTGGAGACAGAGAGCTGGACAGCACAGCTGTCTCCTGGAGCTAGGAGAGAGTTAGGGAGTTACAGAAGCCATGATCAAGAGCAGGCTGTCAGCACTGCAGGGCCTAAAGCATTCCCCATGGCTCGGGGCTGAGCAGGGGCCCAAGAGAGAAGGAAACAGGGAGGAGGGCTGCAGCAACATGGCCGCTGTGAGGTAGAAAGGAGAAGGCTTGGTGACACAGCTGGAACTGTCCCCCAAACTGGCCCTCAGCAGTGCATTTGAAAAGTGACTGATGGAATGTGCCCAGGATATGAATAACATAGTTATTGACATTGAATAAATAGTTAATGGCAAATGGTTAACACTTACTGGATGTCAGACGCTACTCTAAATGCTTTGCATACATTATTGCATTTAGTCCTTACAAATGTCCTCTGTGGAGGACATGGTGGTTGCCTCCCCACGCAACCACCACACCCCACCCCCACTGTGTAGCAGACTTGCACGCTGGTCAGGGCCCCGTAGAGCTGAGCCAATCAGGGTAACCCCATATAACCCATGCCAAAGGAACACCTTCAGGTTGATCCAAGTGAAGTATAGATTAGAACTTGACTTAAGTTCTGTGACATGTGCAGGTGTGAGGCCTGGAACTGTCTGCAGCCATCTTAGGGTCATGGGTGAACCATACCGAGGATAAACCAACATATCAGGAAGGCAAAGCCAAAAGAATCAGAGAGAAGAAGCAGAAGTCCTGACCAAACAAACTATTCCTGAAACTCTAATGACTTTAGGATTTTCATGTGAATTAATAAAGTCCATTATTGTTTAAGAAAATTGAGTTAGAATCCGTCTTTCCTTCCTTCCTTCCTTCCTTCCTTCCTTCCTTCTTTCTTTCCCTTCCTTTTTTAGTAACCTACAACCAAAAATATCCAAACTGTTACAGAATATGTGGCCCAGAGAGGTTAAGTAACTTGTCCAAAGTCAAGTAAGCTACATAGTAAGTGAAGAAGCTGGGATTCAAACGAAGGCAATGTGAATCTAAAGCCTGTGCTCTTTCAACAGCATCAATGAAACCCACAGTGGCTGCATTCTGACCACACACCAGCTCTACGCCAAATGCCTCTCCACTTCATCCCACAGCATCCTCACAGCATCCTTTGGAGATGGCAGCTACCATTATTTCTGTTTTTACAGACAAGGGAACTGAAGCTTAAACAGGTTAAATAACACACCATCATCACACAGCTCTGAAACAACAGAGCAAAACTGAACCCAGGTCCCTGTGATCCAGATGCTGGGCCTTCTCTCCAATCCTGTGGGCAGCGGCTGCCCAAGAATGGTCCCAGATAGTCTATTCCACTCCCTTTGATGGTGAATTGACTTCCAGCTGTTCTATCCAGGTTGGTTGTATCTCCATGGAGATTGCACAGATAGGTGAGTGCTAAAGGCCAATTTTAGCCCAGCATTAGGAAGAACATTCTTATTGGTCCAGCAATGGGGTGGGGCTGCCTGGGAGGGTCTGAGCTCTCCATGGCAGGCAGGCCAGCAGGCCAGGGCTGGTGGCTACGGCTGCTGCCTGTATGAGCTAGGCTGACAGGAAAGCTGACACTCTATACTCCTAAAGACTTCCCCTCCCTGGGCCTCAGTTTCCCCATCTGTTCACCAGTTAGGGCAGGACTGAGTGAGGGCTGAGGTTTCTTCCAGCTCTAACATTCTCAATTTCTGGAATTCCCGGAGGCAGGACTCCAGGCCCCAGGGTCTGGCCAGGAAAACAGAGACAAGGCTGTTTGGCCAGCCGGGTAGAACAGTGGAGCTTATTGAGCCCACGGTTCCCTGAAACAGAAACAGCCAAACGGTGCAAGCAGAGAAGATAATTTCATTTGTGGGGCTGGTAAGAGCAGCTGAAAAGAAATGCAGGGCTTGAGGGCTGTCCAGGGAGAGCCGATTTTCAACTGGTGGACTGTGCCGATGCACCCACCGGATAGAAACTGCACACCAGGCCACATTCTGCCCTGGCCAGAAGGAAGACAGTGAACCTGGATGTGAAAGTCCCCATCAACAGCATGGGGACCAAGAAGCCCTACCTGGTCAGGGATCCCTCAAATGGGTTCACTTCCCCTGGGGAAACCTATGTTTGTTATTAGCAAAGGGAGGCCTTTTAGAAACGTGTCCTGATTAAACCTAAACCATTGTTGTTCATGTAACCAAAAGGTGCTTATTCAGCAATACAGAGACCACTCTCACAAAGTTGTAAGACTAGAATTCGAGAGAGGAGGCCTGAGGTCTCCTCCCCTGGGCACCTTTGGATTGGCCTAGAAGCCAAGAGGTAGACAAGATGCCACCATAAAGCTTTGGGGTGTCTCTCCAGGATGTTACCTCCACTCTTTAATGATGATTGATGTTAATGTTGTGACTATTTTCAATGTGCTCTGACATCTGAAATCCCATTTGACCTTCATTATCTTACCCTGAAATAGACAGTGGGATAATTTTATGCCTATCTAGACAGGAGAAAATGGCAGTCAGAGAGGGTAAGCCTCAGGTAGCAAATGATGATTCTGGGGTTGAACCTAAGGCCCTTGGCCCCCAATCTTCTGCCATTTTTCTATGGTACCCCATCATTCCTACACCCCCCTTCTGGGGCCACAGAGGGCTGACTTTTCCAGGATGCTTTTTTTTTTTCTTGCTTAGGGACAATGCAGAGCCCTTGGAGCTGGATTAAAACCATTACAAGTGCTGGCTTTGAAAAGGCTGGTATCCGAAATAGAAGCAATTCGAATGGTAAAGTAAATGTAAAGAAGGCCAACAAAGTTATGACTTTCAACATGATCACGACTTCTAGACTTTAAAAGAAGTCAAAGATTGGAAATTAAATGATTATTTTTTTTTATTTGGTGTCCCTACCCCCTACTGTTGTCCTAGGTAGTTTCTAGCCTGCCTTTGGACTATCTCAGTCCCTGAGGCCCCTGGGCCACACTGCTCTGCACAGACAGGAAGTCTCTGGAATTGGCTGTGAAATTGAGTGAGGCTATCAGGATGGAAGATGCCTTTACTGGAGCAGGAAGTGACCGCAAGCAGAGACTGGGGCACCTGCAGGAGGTGTTCCACAAGTAGAGAGAAACGAAAGCTCTCTGAGAACAGCCTCATACTGTCTCTTGCAAAGGAAGACAAGAAAAGAAAGCCACAGAAATGGAGGCTCTGAGAGAGCTATAAGTCATATTCCTCCAGGGCTGGGGAAATGCAACAAAGACCACCATCCTCACCCTCAGGAAGGAGTTAGAGCCCAAATCCAGAAGGGCCAAGGCAAAAAAAGTGAGAAGAATGGCAGAGGAGAGTGTTAGGAGGGTCCAGCAGGGGGGCCAGGAAAGGAGCTGAAGATTCCCTGAGTCCCCCCTCCCGAGGAGATCCACGGCATCCTCCGGAGCTCCTTAGGACTAGGGTTCCTTCTGGTGTTCTCTGGTTCCTTCTAGACTCCAGTCTGGGAATGAGGGGACTGGAATTAAGTGCAAGGACATCCATCAAGAACCCAACTGTCATATTTTCCCACTTTCCCTGTTCTTCTTTTTTTTTTTTTTTAATAAGAAGCTCTATGCCCAACGTGGGGCTTGAATTCATGACCCCAAGATCAAGAGGTGCATACTCCACCTACTAACCCAGCCAGATTCCTCTTTCCCTGCTCATGTTGATACTGCAGAGGCTGAGGGGGCAATGGGAAGGATTGTGGGAAGAAGAGGTTGGGGAACTGTATTAACAAGTGGTTGGGGAAATTTTGAGCTCTTTAACAGCAATTGGTAAGAATCTGAAAAACTTTTAAGTAATGTAAAAATAAACAGCTGGTAACTCTTTGATTTTCTGCCTCAAAAGGAGTAAAATGTGTTTGTTCGGGAAGCAGCCATCCGGCAGCGCCCCCCACGCTCATTCTCTCTGACCTAGTCCCTCCTGCCCACCCCCTGTCCCTAGCAGTCCCTCCCTGGCTCCTCAGACACCCACCCTTTTAGAAACCCCATGGCTTCACGGGGGCTAGCTGTTCTCGGGCAGAGGATGGGAGGGACTGGAGACCCTTGTATGCTGGTAGAGCAGGCCAAGGTTCCAGAGGACCCGGATGGAGAGTTCTTTGTAGAAGCTGAAGCACTGAACAAAGAAACCTTTGAGTCCTGGTGAAAGCCGTCAAAAACCAGTGCCTTCAGCCCAGCCTGCTTGCTGTCCTCATACCCCCAAGGACTGGCTCAGGCAGACTGCTGACTCTGGCCCCTTCTCCCCAGAGAGGATTTCTGATGCAGCTTTGTACCCCAGATGCCGTATTAAGGTACTTAATTCACCTGAAATGTCACCAGGGATGGGGCTGGCCCCTTAATGCCCTCTCATTCCTTCTCTTTTAAAAGACTTTGGAGTCAAGCAGATTTGCTGTTGGTGTTAGTTTCTACCACTTACTGGTGGAGGGATCCTGAGCAATTGTCAATTTCAACTGAACTTATTTCCTCATCTGTAAAATGGGAATAATGATATTATTCACTTCATTGTTTGGTTACACAATGCCTAGCACATGTTAAGCACTCAATAGACATCAGAATCATGATTATTATTTCTAATATCTATCACCATTCTCTCTTTCCTCTTGAACCCTGCTGGGTTGGACTCTCCACTGTGACCCCAGTCTGACCCCATCCCAAGTCCATCAGATGTGAGACCCTCAGCTGAGCCTGACCTGGGCTCTTCATGGATATGATAAGGTATGCAGTTCCCCAAGCTGGAGGTATAGGAATGGGAGTCATGTGAGAAAACTTTAGGCACTAAGTACAGGGTGGAGTTGACACTGACCTTAGATGATCGAATGGACTTTCGATGGCCATGTTTGTATCACTTATAAGCACTCAAGTCCTATAGAGTTCTGGAATGTTCAAGAAGTTCACTGGTTCCTCTTTGCACTGTTGGTTGGAATGCAAACTAGTGCAGCCACTGTGGAAAACAGTATGAAAGTTCCCCAAAAAATTAAAAATAGAACTGCCCTATAATTGATCCAGTAATCACACTACTGGGTATTTATCCCAAAATACAAAAACACTAATTCAAAGCACCCCTATGTTTATTGCAGCATTATTTACTATAGAAGCAGTCCAAGTGTCTGTTGACTGATGAAATGGATAAAGAAGTATGTATTATATAGTTTATTTATATATATAAGTATATATAATATCTATATATTTATATATAATGTGTAATATATTAAATATTGGAATATTACTCAGCCATCAAAAAGAATGAAATCTTTTTTCAAATCTTACCATTTGCAACAACATGGATGGAGCAAGAGAGTATAAGGCCAAGTGAATTAAGTCAGAGAAATACAAATCCCATATAATTTCACTCATATGTGGACTTTAAGAAACAAGAGATCAAAGAAAAAAAAGAGAGAGAGAGAGAGACACACAAACCAAGAAACGGACTCTTAACCACAGAGAACAAACTGATGGTTACCAGAGGGAACATGGGTGAGGGAATGGGTGAAACAGGAGATGGAGATTAAGAGTATACTAATCATGGTGAAAAAAATAATGAAATCAATGTTTACTGGTTCTTAAGCTTTGAGTCATTCAAAGAATCTATGAGAATCTGGCTAAACTTCTAAAGCCTCTTTCCAGCAAAATGTAGAATTCTATATGTTTTGCATATAATTTTAGTAGGCTTAACTGTGGACCTCAAGTTTCCCTGTACTCATATCAGTTGAGAAACTGATGCCCAGAGGGGTGAAATAATTTGTCCGAGGACCCACAGCTTGCAGGTGGCATATCTGACTTGAACCCAGACTGTAATAGCCCTTGCTCTTGAGGGAAATGCCTCCACCATGTTCTCTGATTGCAATTGTGTTCATGCCCCATCTTGGGCTCTGGGAGGCTCTGCAAGCCCGTGGTGGACTCCCTGGGATCCTGATGAGGGTTAACTCAGGTGGGACTTGGGCTGGGTAAAGGGACAGAGAAAGGCAAAGCCAGATCCCATACTAAGAGCCCAGAGGCCCTGCACATGGAAGTGAAGGGTTAATAGAGCCTGAGTGTGGCTTTGTATGTGTGTGCTTGAGAGCAAGGCTACATGTGCAAAGGCGCACGTCTCTCACTTGTGTGTGTTGGTGCCACAGGAGCAGGACCGCAGGCCAGCCTGGGAGAGAGGTGCCGCAGTGTCCTGGTATGAATGGGCCTCTGTCTTCAAGGCTGTGTGAGCCTCTGTGTGTACAGGTCCCATTAACTTGCCCTCAGCCACACGTGGGAAGGGGAGGAGAAGCCCAGAGAAGCCCAAACCACTCAGTCCTTCTGATTTTAGAATGAAGTGGAAGACACAGAAAAAAAGAAATTATAAAGGCCCAAACTCATGTGACTAGAGTACACACACCACACACACCCTCTGGTGCTGTTATAACCTTCTGTTACCTATTTGGGTGCTTTTGGATGAAGAATATTCAACTCTTGTCCTAAAACAGATTCTAGATTGCTGACCCTATTTACCTCTGTAGCTGTCTTCTCTTTGCGAATCTGTGTTTGGTTTCTCTCTCCAGGCTCACTTGCAGCTCCTGTGATGCACACTCATACCTCCAACCCACCAAGCAGGCTTCACTGCACCATTATGCCTGGGATGGACAGGCTTGGCTCGAGTCCTGTCCTGAGCCCCGTGTTCCCACTCCCCCTTCTAGTCCTCTCTGGGCCCCTGTTGCCCTTGGCTGTGGTTTGTTTAATGGAGCAACTCCTGTCTGGGAGCAACCCAGAGCTCAGGACACAGGGAGACACTTGTCCAAACTGGCTATTTTTTCACCAAAGGAGCCAAACCACAGTGATGGGCTCAGCGGCCTGGCCAAGTGCCTCTTTCCTCCAACCACTAGCCTGGCCCCCACTCCTCTGACTGGCCCCGATTACCAGTGGCCATTGGTTCAGGACCCATTGGGAGACCCCCTTAGCTGGAGTCTAACCCCTGCCCCCACCACATGAGAAGACAGATCTAGCTTCTGAGGCAGTAGCTGAGACTGAATAGCTGGGATCAAAGAATAGACCAATAACCATACTATATTTATCCGTCTTCCCAGTGCCTGTCACAGGGTAGGTCCTAAAAAAATAAATTAGTGCATGGTTGNTGGCTGCCTCAGTCAGTAGAGCCTGTGATCCTTGATCGTGGGGCTGTGAATTCAAGCCCCACATTGGGCATAGAGTTTACTTTAAAAAAGTAACAAACCTAATTTGATTCCTTGGTCCGATCGTGGGAAAGAAGAAAGGAGAGACACAGTTCTGGAAGGTGTAGCCATCTTGCCCCAGAATCTAAAGGAAATTTCTGAGCTCAGACCCNGGTCTGGGTAAATGAAACTGGCCTTTTCTCCATCCTCACGTCTATTCCTCAGGCCCCTTTTTACAGAGGGTTCTCTCCACAGTAGAAAATGTGCTCTGCAGCTGAGCAAAGCAGCAGTGAGTCAGGGAGGAGTGGAATGCGTGGAGAGACGAGGCTCAGGCTGATGGTGGTGGTGCCAGGAACAGGGCCTGCGGACAAAATGTTTTAGGCTGGGACCAGAGCAAAGTGTTATGTGCTTGGACTGGGAGACTGAGGACATTTCCAGCACCTAACACAGGGATCTGGAATAGAGTAGGCACTTAGGAGTTTTGAATTAGTTAATTAAACACTTCGATGTCCTCTCTTCTCTCTGGCTAACATCTAAAAATCATTTTCCAAGGGATATATATGATTCTCAAGAGCCCTGGATCACTAAGACCTTCCTCTGGGGGTAGAATGAAACAGGGTCAGCAGCCCTGGAGAGCGAAAAAGGGATAGTGTGTGCATGTCTACCCCCACCATCCCCAGTCCCCCTCTGTCACCCTCATCTTCCTCCCTACCACCAGTTACTATAGTGCTGATCCAAAAGCTGGAGGCACCAGGAGGAAGCAATACAAAGCCTCCATGCTTACATGTGTGCGTGCATGTGTGTGATGTGATGGTCTCAACTCAAACTCTGGTGAAAGGCCTGCTCACCCCACTGGCATAGGATGATGTATGGGGCTGGAGGCTGGTCTTCTGGTGGAGAAAGGCCTTGGATGTTAAGATTGGCAGTTCCACACCACCAAGGCCGCAGCTGCAGGGCTCAGAGACCCCATTCAGGAGTCTAGTACCGGAGGCCAGGCCCAACAGACAGTCTCTGCTGCTAAGATCTTCATGGAAGGAAATGCTTAGAGCTTCTCCAGGAGCCTAGCTGCTGGGATGTGCTCCTGAAGTTTGATCACTATTTCTTGCTGCAATCTGCCTTGAGAGAATCCAAGCATCAGCCTTCCTTAACAGCTCATCCATGGTCGAAGCTGCCCTCTGCATTAAATCTAGAAAGTTTGGGTTTTGAGACCCAAAGAGGCTTGCCTCTAGTCTGAGTTGAGCCCATTTTCTGAGCAGACACAGAACTGTTGGCTCAGGGCAGGCAAGGAAAGGCCTCATGAGCCAAGAGAAAACAATTAGGAGTAATTACCATCAAGAGAGGCCCCCAGTGAGGGGTGAGGGTGGGAAAGGCCAGTCTGTGAGAGCAAGCTGCAAGTGGCAGACTGATTTTGGGGAAGAAATCAGAGAGAGGGTGGGAGGAAGGGTTGAGTATGTTTGTTGTCTTTCTTCTCCAGTAAAAGAGCAGGACCCTCCCCCTCTCGGCCTCTAGCTTGAACTAAGTTCCACCTCTACAGGGGCTCTGTGTACAGAGGTGGGGGTGGGGAGCAGGAGGGCACAGGGCTACACATTCCTGAGATTCTCAAACCAGTTGGAATGGCTGAGGAAACTCCATACTGAGGGGACAGAGCATGAGACACAGAAAGAAGCGAAAAGACAAAATGGAACACTGTGGAACGCCAGAAATGTCTCCAGACGTCCCCACTCACACACCCTTGGTTCCTGAGCCCTTGTGGGGATGAGCTCCACTTGCTTGGTGCCTCCCTCCTCACCACACTCCTATCCTCAGCCCTTCCCCTTTCTAGCTTAGGACCAGAGGCCTCAAAGGAAAACGTGCTAATGTGGGCAACCCAGAGTTGGGGATGAGAGTGGGAGGCAAAAGACAGACGGTGGGAGAACAGGTTATGGTGGGAGGTGTGAAGGGACTTCCTTGGTACCCCTTTCTGGAGAAGCGAGAGGAAATGAGTCCGAAGGCAGAGGGGCCCCACCAGGCCGCTTGACCCTCCAGTCTGAGGTGAAGAGACAAGGATCTCAATCCTGCTCAGGACACAAAAGAGGGAGCGTTAGCCTTTGCGGACCTCACCAAAGTTTTCTTCTTCGCTTTCACACTGATAGAGCTCCCACGATGTCCAGGTCAGGTGCTTGCCCTGTTGAGATGAAACCGTGCTGGCTGTGTGGAAGGAGCATCTCATGGTGCTTTTTAAGGGATGTGGCGACATATGTTCTTCGCTTGGAGTCCCTCTTCCTCTCACTGACACTCTGAGACTTTGGGCTAACTTAGCCAACCCCTACGCTCTGTAGTTTCTCATCTGAGAAATGGGGATAATAATAGCATCTATGTCATGCACTTGCAAGGATTAAATGAGATAATGTATATAAAGTGTTTGGCACAAAAGGCCTCAATAAATGCTTATTCTTATTGTTAATGTTATTGGAAGGACATAGTTCTGCTAAGCAGATAATGCATTTGAAGCTGGAGACCCTGGCTTTTACAGTAAACCAGACCCGAGGTTTGGAGAGGAGGCTGTCAGAACGAAAGGGACGCTGAGTAATGCCTTCACTCCTTCAACAATCCTCTCCTTCCACTGTTGGAGGCACCTGGGACACAGAATGAACAGGATTTTAGTGAGAGACAGACAGGACAAATGAGTAAGTAACAGAATCATATCTGAAATGCTTCGGAGAAGAAAGGAAGGCAATGGAGCCAGGGAGTGTGAGAATTGAGGTGTGGCGTTGACAGTGCAGCAGAGCCTGTAGGAAGTAAGGGAGTGAGTCAGGAGGGTATCTGGGGTAAAGCCCTCCAGACATGGGAAGCAGGAAGTAGAACCCCTGTGAGGTGGAAGCTAGCTTGGTTCGTTAAACACCAAGCAGGCCTGTGTGGCTGAGACCGGTGAGCCCGGCTGAAGGGTGGGTGGGGGAGGCTGTTGGAGAGGTGGTGGGCCCACAGTGTAGGGCCTCATAGGCCATCGTAGGCAAGAGATCACTGGCCGGTGATAGGCTGATGGGAAATGGGGCACAGGTACACAAAGTAGCAGAACAATTTCCCTGGAATTTAGAAGAGTGTCTAGAACACAAATCCCTTGAGGAACAGAACAAGCCTCCCCAACTTCCCCCCAGGCCCTTTGTAACTTTCTGCAGTGCAAGACCACACCAGGCACCCCAGGGGAAGCTGGGGACAGAGGCTGACTTTGAATCATGATCTGATCCAGGTTCCACTTTGAAGGAGTCTTCTCCCTATTTGGTGATGAACATGCAGATCCAGGCAATTGTCAACTATCTTTAACCACATTCAGGAATCAGAAAGTAAGAATGGCTTGAAGCCTTCTCTCCTCACTCCAACCATTTTCAAATGGCCCAAAAATATTAACCACGCCTAGTAAAATATCAGAACTCAAGAATATCCTGGAGGCTATAAGGAACTCATTCTAACTCACACAGATAAAACCATTTTACCAACTTAGTGGAAGATTTTTCAGAAGCTGGTGCTTTCTTAGGTTTTATTCTCTGAAGTGTAAACTTTACAGGTAGAGCACTTCTTTCAGATTGTGAGGAGGAAGGGGTGCAGGAGAGGGGCAAGGAGACAAGGGATGCTCTTAGCAGGGTGGGTTGGAAGTCCTGACTGGTGTGTTTGGCTCAGGAGGGCCCTCTGGCCAGCTCCACAGACAGGTCTGGTTTTAAAAAGTGCCGGAGAGCCACGGATTTGCATGTTATTTGCGTTCCAGGCTTCAATTCCAGGTATGTGGAATGAAGTGAATGAATGAACAGTATTCAGACTCCTGGTTAAGGGGTGGACTCAGGAATCCAGACCACATTGAGGATCCAATCACTGGTCCCACTTGGATCAGGAGACACAGACAGAGAGACAGAATAAACAGTCAAAGAGACAGAGAGACAGTCTTAGAGAGACAAACACCACCAAGTCCTTTTTTACCAGGGAGTTTCCAGTCAAAGCAAGAAAGCAAAATCCACAGAATTTATTTTAAATAAATCAACCTTTAAGAAGTAGAGGGAGAGTCACATATAGGTAGATAAATGCAACACTATCCCTGACTTATCTCCACCTCTGTCCTTCCATCCATCCACATCCAGCTTCAAACTGGACTGTGTGCCTACGAGGTGGCCTTCTTGATTAGGTCCATTGTTTGGTGTCTGCCCAGCCTCCAAACTAGATAGACTCTAGACTCTACGGTCTTTGAGGACAGGTGGCTTCTGTTTCCTTGGTCAAACCAAGCCTTCATGCCACCCTCCAGGGCTCCCAAGTCCAGTGCTTATTAAATGCTTATTAAAGACCCAGTGTAAGGGGTTGCCCTGAATATCAGATGAGGCAAACGCCCTCCCGGAACTTAACTCTGGCTAACAGACAAGACATAGACAAGCAGCATGTAAAATGACCCACTTAAAGGGCAAGGCAGAAAGAAAGGGACTCACAGTCTCAATCTACAAGGGATGTATAACATCACTGGAAATAAAAAAGATGGAGACCAGAAAGATGTGTGGTTAAAAAAAATTACTTTGATTAGCCCCTTGGGACAGAGACTGCGACCCCACAAGGGGAGGCTAACCTGCCAAGGAAGATGTGTAAGGGCAGAGTGGGACTTTAGATGTTGGACCAAAGATGACCTGTTCGAGACCACAAAAGAGGTGCAGCCCCACTGTAGGTTGCCATAGGCAGCCCTCCTTCTTTGACCTTCAAAATGCTGTCTGAATCAATGTTTAATGCAATTACCCCCTATTTCTCTTTGGCCAACGAAAGAAGCAGCTCACACTCCTGGCTTGAAGGTGCCAAACCATTCACCTGCTCTCTGTGGCAATGGGTCTCAGTCCATTCCTGGTGTAAAAGATTACAGGGGTGCCTGGGTGGCTCAGTTGGTTCGGCGTCCGACTTCAGTTCAGGTCATGATCTCATGGTCTGTGAGTTCGAAACCCGCATTGGGCCCTGTGCTGACAGCTCAGAGCCTGGAGCCTGCTTTGGATCCTGTGTCTCCCTCTCCCTCTGCCCCTCCCCTGCTCATGCTTGCTCTCTCTTTCACACAAAAATAAACATTAAAAAATTTTTAAAAAAAGACAGATTACAATACAAATACTATGTGGAGTTACATCATTTTCTGATTATAAGCGCTGCAGCTGTCTAGTAAGAGATTATAAGATAACGTGATCAAGGAAGGCTTCAGGAAGATGGGGATTTGGGGGTGTGTGCTCTATAGGTACTTGTGAAAGGAACACAGGAGTAAACTGAACGAGGGTGCCCAGCAGACTGAAGACTCTGGGCTCCTTGTGCCTCTCTCTCGCAAACTTTCCCTTCCGGACACTCCTGTTCCGCAGAGTGGAAGGACATTCTCCAGGAGTCAGCTGATGGCTACTCGCCGGCTGAGAATGGAGAAAAGGCAACAGCTATGATCTGTCCCATTAGGATAAGCCTCTGACCTGGGCCTTATTATGACCAAGCCATATTCATACTGGCCTTCAACTTTGAGTCTCTATCTTGATTGAATTCTATTCCAAGCAGGATTATGGCCCTCAACATTTCAGAATCTTAGACTTTGACAAGAACCTAGATGTTTGGTCCAACCACTCATAATTAGAATTATCCCTACTCTATCCCTCATAGACCAGAGAGGCAGCCTGCAGTAACATTATTGTAAGGTTTCTTTTCTTTTTTTTTTTTTAATTTTTTTAATGTTTTATTTATTTCTAGGAGAGAGAGAGCGTGAGCAGGGGAGGGTCAGAGAGAGGGAGATACAGACTCTGAAACAGGCTCCAGGCTCCGAGCTGACAGTCAGCACAGAGCCCGATGCGGGGCTCGAACCCACAAACCGCGAGATCATGACCTAAGCAAAAGTCGGATGCTTAACCGACTAAGCCACCCAGGCGCCCCTGTAAGGTTTATTTTCTGTCTCAAAGTCTTCTAGTTTTTTCTATCCCCCAGGGGATTCATGTGTAGATGACCAGCATGACCCCACATGCCCTTATGTCCCTCATCTCCAAAGCTGGGAATGGTAGTCATGGGCTCTTAACAGATGTTAGGACTCAGCACAGGTGAAATAGGCCCTAGGATGTAAGGAAAGATGCTGGCTGTCTTGTCTTGTCCCTTCCAAAATCTTAGGATGAATTTGAAGTTATGGGTAGGTTCCTCCTGGGCAGGAAATATGGCAACTTCTCAGGAGCACGGCATATAGCCTGTTTGAGTCACCAACAGGGCCTGAGTCTATACTCCACCTCATCCTGCCCCATCCAGGTGGAACAAGGGAGAAGACAAAGTCCAAGTGTCACTTATCTATCTCTCTTACTCTGGCAAGACATACTTGAGAGCTGGGAGGATGGCATAGGAGAATGACCAGAAGCTGAAACGTTAAAAACACTGGTGCTCTTAAGCGAACCCTCTCCTTCTCCTCTAGGCCTTTTATAAGGCATGTGAAACCAGGTGGACAGACTATGGGATGGGGTTGCTGGCAGTGCTTTTTCAGGTTACCTGTGTCTGCCCCAGGACACTATAACTTAGGGCTAGCTAGGGGCAGTAGGTAGAAGATGCTACCACAATTACACAATTATAGCATCTAAAGAAAAGTGGATTATCACAGAGATGTATGAAGCACTTCATATACAGTGGAGTCAATTTACACACAGCTCCATGATGGGGAGGAAGAAGGAAAAGAACTCTTAACATTCAACCTCAAATAGGACTCCTAGGAGCACCAATGGGTCCTAGGCAACAAATGGGACAGAACTAACCTCCATGATGTGGACCATGTATTCTCAAATGTTCTGACTTTCTCTGTACAGGGTCCAGGAGTGATTGTTGGGACTGTGGTTTCTATTGAAGGCTCTATATCTAGATAGAGTTAATCATCTCTTGAGTGTTCCTTTTTAAGGGTAGGTAGGTCACTACGAGCACTGATCACAGAGAAGAATGGAAGACAGAAGAAAAAGAAAGCAACAGGCTTTAGTTTAAAGCAATTTAAGTAAGATATTGGTAGCATGCCCTTGGCTATGGAATGCAGGAACCTTTTTTTCTCTTCTGGTCATCAAAACCCACCCTTAAATAAATGAGAAACTAAGTTTCCAGATGTTAGTCCTGATTTTGTGGGCTAGCTCTCTGGAAACATGGCCCACTACAGAAGTCAAATATAGACCTAAATGTAGTCAAATGGGTAGTTCCCATTGAACCACCCTGGGCCACAACCTATGTCTCAGCTTGGTTCACCCATATAGGGTGGTCTCAGGATCACTAACTTCCCCTTGTACAAAAATGCATTGGTCAGAAAGGGGGTCCACGTTCAGACAGGCTTAACGATTCCTTATATATTTTTCAAAGTGCTTTTGTTGCATGTTTCATTTTCTGTTATACATGTCAATAAATATTTGTTGCTTTGGTCTGTACAAAAAGTCTGTGAGGAAGGTAAGACAGATGTTATCTAAATGGACAAACAATAAATACAGAGAACTATCTTGTTCTGAGTCCCCCAGACAATAGCAAGAGCACCTGAAAAACTCAGGTCTTTTGATTCATAATCCGAATCTATACCATATTGCCACCTTTCAAGTTGCTGCTGAAATATATTAAGTACCAAGAATCCATGTACAGGAGTCCTACAATGAGCCTGCATGCCATAGCTTTCTAACAGAGAATGTGAAAGGTCTCAGCAACTCATAAATAGAAAGCTATTTATTTCCTATAGAAAAACTCAGAAAGGAAGGAAGGAAGGAAGAAAGGAAGGAAGNAGGAAAGAAAAGGTGGTCTTCCCCAAAAAGGCAGGCAGTTAATGAAAAAGGTAGGACATCTAGTTGCTGGAGTGGAAACAGTAACATTCAGTTAACAATGGAATATTTAAAAAAAATAGTTTTCTTTTCAAATTGTAACCTGTGGTAAAACATAGAAAAATGTACTAAACAAGCTTGGTATAAAACAGAGTAAAATTTTCAAATAAGCCCAGAGAGAAAGCACAATGTTGGAAGGGACGGGGTAACAAGGGAAAAAGAGAAAATATTTCATACAAAACTACCTATTACAATACAGAAAAAAGTATAAAACGTTCCTATTTTGGAACTGAAGTACAAAATGACACTGGCATTGGATCATTTCACTATCTAGCCTGAGGAGCGCTCGGAGGGTGGGAGAGATGCTAGAAGGAAGAAAAGGAATAGCGGTGTTTTAGTCTCAAGTTGATCAGTCCAAATTCCACCCGTTTTCCAGTTGAAAATCTTGCCTCCCTCTGTAACCTCTACCCCTAAGTCAAAGTTCATTCAGGCCTCAAAATATTGTTAGGAAGTCCACAAACACCCTACACACTGGCTGGGATCTGTGCGTGCTAGAGCTAAATTTGGAAAATGAAGTAAATCTACAGGCTAAAGTGGTGAACACAATCAGCCTTTGAAAAAAACACGTATCCCTGTGAAATATATATATATATATTAAATTCTCTGTGGTTAGAAACATATTTAAACTAACTAGCCACAGACCAAACTAGACCTGCATTCATCCAATGCTGGAATTTTATGCTAAAGACTGAGGTCCTTCTTCTTGGTCAGAAGTAGGCGGCAGTAAAAGTGGTGCCTTTGTTGCTCCACTAAACCGCTCCCTGGGTGGGTCTTCCCCATATCATGTGTTGTGAGCACATGCAAACCCCTGCTTTAAGGAAAGGACTGCCTGGGACTTTGGGGCCCACCCAGGGCTCATGTGCTGTGCCTCAGGATGGGAGAAAGCTACAGATGATAAAATAGCCTTGTACAGAAGCAGACGGATTTCACAAAGAGGCATATAAATAGGGAAAATCCTGGAGGAGGGACTTATGCATGTGACCCAAAGTCCAGTTTATAGTCACTTTCCTGACAACACATCTTGAAAATCCTGTGTGTATGCATGTGTGCGTGTATATGCTGGTGGTTTTCATCCCTACCTTTTTGCCCATGCCCTTTCCTACCTCTTAGTAAGGCCTAACAAGAGTTTATATGAAACCAAGAATCTGTCCAAGCTTCTCTCAGCCCCCAAATTAGGGACTGAGGGAGGCTGGAGCCCTTTGAAAACAAGATGGCAGAACTGAAGAAGTGAAAAGCAGTCTCTCTTTTCAGCTTAGGGATGTCCCTCACCCCTTTCACAGCACCAAAGTTTCTTTGCAAAAATAGTATCTGAGATACAAAAGGAAAGGCAGATGTGCTTGTGAATGCATCTCGCCAGGGCCTGGTCCAGGATCAAGGGCTTTACAAGAACAGAGGGTTGGGAGCAGCTGTCTCCAAGGTCTCTGGCTATAGACAACAAAGAGCTGGTCCCCCGCAAGGTCAATGTCGGCTAACTGAGACAGTCTTCATAAGAGCTTTCGGTGGAGAATCTCCCAGACCATCCGCTTCCGGAAGTATGGCATGTGTTGCTGTAGGGACACAGAGATACACTTAATTTTTTTCATTGTTTTTACCCAGACCCAATACTCCTTTCTTTCCTTCTCAAGGTTTACAACTAAAAGACCTTCAGTTGCATTTTTGGTCTTTCAAATGGCTCAATTCTTGATTACATTTAATTTTTTTCCATTGTTTTCTACTGCTATCTCTACTGCTATTTTCCATTATTGCAGCCTTACAAATTTTACTGGGCATTGCCAGAAGTCCCCAGGTGATACCCAAACTTCTCTAAGAATTGTGAGAATGAGGTCTATCAAGTCCTCTATGTTGAACTTTGAAGAGGATAGGAGTCTAAGGCCTGAAAATCAAAAACTCACTTTTTAAGGGAAGAGTTATAGGAACTGTTAAGAGTCAGTTCCACTCAAGGGCTATGGTGGAAGGGTCTGGTAAAACCATTAATTTAAAGTGGAGGACATAGAATAAACCCTAATCTCCAGTCTCAATCCACTTTGGTCTCTGAAGGACCACATGGATAGAAATAAGCAATCACAAACTAAGAGAAGAATAATTAGCTGCATCAGATGAGGGCAGGGCAGGAGGGCAGCATGAAAAATACACTAGGAGTTCAAGGTGTAGCCTGTTCTAAAACCTGACTGCTAACCAAATGAGAAAAGAAAGAAAACTTGCTCTAGTCCCAGTTCTCGGTTTTCTATAGGATTTGAGGTAGGTGGTGGGGGAGAGAAGAATCTGCTAATGACCAGGATTCCTTGACTACAATATGTGATATAAGGTAACCTAGGATGTGGCCTATCACTATCCTTCTTTTTCTATGGTACAGGCAGTAACCACCAGTGTTATGAGCCATAGGCAGATCCCCCTAAGTAGAGCAAGTGGATGAAAATACATCTATCGAGCAGCCTGGAGACAGGGTGGTCACAGGGCTCCTTTCTGAAGGCTCAGAGCTCACCTGTGTGAAGTTGATTGGTCTGTCTTTGGTAATGCAGTCAGCATATTTGCAGGCAAACATGCCACAGTCACTTCCATTCATCTGCTGTGGAATTTCCTGAAAGGTCAAAAATTAAAAGGTGACATTGTTCCAAGCTTCTTTCCTTCTTATTAGATTATAAATAAGAACCAAAGAATATAAATATTACAGGTTTCCCTGAATTTTGAAGAGATGACCCTAAGTCCACCACCCAGAACAACAGAGGCTCATAGAAAAAAATACAGTATCTCAGTCAGGTCTCCATATTAATATTAATCTTCATATTAATAACACAGGAGACTACCTTAGACTTCTATGACACCCAAGGATGTAAAAGGATGTAAGGACTAGTTCCTCCCACAAGGGCCAAACAATCAGCAAACATTTCCCACAAGAGTGAAAAGCTCAGCAAACTAGCTGGGCATTTAGAAAACCTAGTTCTGCATAAGAAACACATTACCAGTTTTCCCACAGACAGAGCTTACCCAATCAAGCTGAAGTCAGGCTAGACACTAAGATAAAAGGTCCCTGGGAATCAAGCAGTAAAACCCTTTCCTTCCAAGGATTTCTACTTCACCAAGATGAAATGTACCTGGCTTTTCTTGCTGAAGAGCTGCCAGCCATTGGTGTCAAACTCTTTCCTTTTCTTGTCAATGCTTTCTTGCTTTAGGTATTGGCTAAAGGCATTGAGAGAGAATGAGATGAGCTGTGTAGAACAATGATGACAGCTGCCACCCTAAGAATGGGACTAACAATCCTTAGAAAGAGTTTTTGTCTGTACTTCTGAGGAAAAGAGTATATAATGCTGGGCCGGGAAGCTTTGGACTCATACGCTTCCCCTGCAACTCCCATAATTCATGCCCATCCTGGCAACCCAAGAGAAACATGACCTCTGCCTCTGACACCCAGGTTTCCTCTACCTATTGTTACTCCTGAGGAATGGGTTTTGATTCTTTTCCTTGGTTTATACGGTCCTTTAGAACTCAATCTCATGGAAGAAGGCTTGTCTAGCAATATTAAGGCATTTTTTCACTATTTTTAATTTTGACTCTCCAGTGTGAAAATTCAATCCAAATCACAAGTTGATGAGTGCATACCTCATACACAGCACTCTTCTTAAGTGCAAACTGTTCAACATTCTGGAACCTACCTCCTCCTGGCCACCAGAGTGGTACAGTGAGGAATAGGCCATTTTGGAAAGAGAAACAGATAAAGGATATAAAGAGATTTGCATTCTGGTTCCCAGTTAAGCTACTAACTAGGAGGACCTGAGCATATCAAAGTCACCTCTGTGGGTCTTGGTTTCTTCATCTGAAAAATTAGGAGGGTGTATTAGATGATTTCTAAGTAGTTTCTATATCTATATGTATATATTGACTCATTTGTTATTTTTAGTGTGCTGGGACAACAGCTGTCCCATATATTTGGGGTACTATTATATTCCTATTAAACTTTACTTAACTCAGACATAAAATATCCATTCTTAATATGAAGATTTCCTTTATTAATCACTCCATTGAAAGTATCAAAGCACTGAGTTCAAAAGCTGGAAAAACACAACATATGCCCCAACACCAAACTCTTTTGTCCTCAACTCCCTACTTACAGGAGGATCCTGCAGGCTTCATTGTTTATCCCACCCATAGAGTCATAATAGGTAATATTCTTCTTTCGAAAGTCCACAACCTGGGAATAAAAAAATCTGTGTGTTTATAAAATGAAGAAAAGTAGTTTCTCAGCTTTTCCCTTCCCTGGAATTTGGAACCTTTTGCCAGATTTCTTTTGAAATCACAACAAGCTTAACTGATATTTTGCATTATATCATGCTTAAGCTGCGAGGAAAGAAGAAGGGGATTATTTACATAGAACTATGGTGGCCTCACTAATGGCCCTGAAATCTTTTTCTAGTATGTAGGTTCTTCATCTACAACGCAGACAACAGTGAAGACACACATGCTCTTCAGAGACTGTAAAATGAATGAGATCATTTCCACATAGTTTGAGAAAGATAGCAAAAGATTTGGGTTTTTTTTCTTTATGTGGAGAATTTCTCTTTGGCTTTATGCTTTTAAAATGTAAATCAAAACAGATTGTGAAATAACTTTATTTTTATTAATATATTAAGCTAATGTATTCATGTTCTCAGGGTCATAAAAAGTATTAAATTACCAAGCATGCAAATCATAATTAGGCAGAAAACAATAGTCACAGAATCTGAGTGGACAGCATCATAAAAAGTCACTTTTTCTCCCCATGCCTTGCCTTGAGGTTGTTTAGACTTACAACTCCCTTTTAAATATTTCCAGAAAAGGAAATTCCACAGCTTTCTTCAAAGTCTAAGTATCTCCCACTCTTGACAGGAAGTTCATTGATTTATCCAATTTTCAGCCAACTAAATACTATTCTTTCTCACAATTATCCAGTGAAAATGTAAAATTACTACTCACTACTCTGTATATTCTATAATTCTTTAGATTTCTTTTAAATTTGATTAAAGGAGGGGCGCCTGGGTGGCTTAGTCGGTTAAGCGTCCGACTTTCGCTTAGGTCATGATCTCACGGTTCGTGGGTTCGAGCCCCGCGTCGGGCTCTGTGCTGACTGCCAGCTCAGAGCCTGGAGCCTGTTTCAGTCTGTGACTCCCTCTCTCTCTAGAAATAAATTAAAAAAAAAACCTTAAAAAAAAAAATTTAAATTTGATTAAAGGAGAGGTACTCACAGCAAGACACCAGTGCACTCCCAGGTGAATGGGCACCAAAAGAATATCAACAGAAAACACATCCACTTTCTTTGTCCAACGTTTCACTGCCTGATAACCAGCCGTTTTTAACTTAGTGAAAAAGAAGGTATTAAATGCATGCACACTTGGTAATCCCTTCTCTTTACTTCGCTCCATCAACATATTCATGTAGAAATTGATAATCTGTGGGAAGACATTTATGTATTAATATAGATATTCAGTACTTTCAAAACAGTTGTATTGTATGAAGGAGAGGCAGTTACTGTATTGCACAGCATACATTATTGTTCCCTAATCAATTAAGACTTCAACACCCAACAGCCTCATGCTCCTATATCAAATTCTGGAGGCTTGAGGTGCTTGTAAACAGTGAAAACAGAAAAAGGGAACACACACACACACACACACACACACTTGGGGTTGAGGATCCATATGGGTGCATGCTGGTCAGATCTGTAGAAGACTGGGGATTAGGTCAAAAAACAAGAGTGAGGAGGAAGGGGTGCTAGAAGGCGAGACGTAAGAGAAAAGGAAAGGAAGGAGCTAAGCAGTTTGATAAGACACATTAGTAGTTACTTTAATCTACAGTGACTGAGTGAGCAACTTAAATAAATCCTGAGCTCACAGTCTTGTACAGTAAAGCTAAGACCAACAAGTTCAATCCTTACATGTGGTTCACCTGATTCTGCACAGACAGAAAACTGTTTCATAGCTGAAGACTACCTTTTCAGCCTAATAAGCCATCTTACTGCTTTGGTCTCAAGTAGAACTGAGTGACAGGATAAACCATCAACCGTACTGGGTAAAACACCTCTAAACTGACAGTAGCTCAGCACTGTACCTTTACAGAGGCAGACATGGATGTTGTATAAAAACCTACATTACAGGAGACCTGAAAGTCCAGTTACAAACATGAAGAGTAAAGTTCTCCTCCAGAGTCTATATAGTTAGCTTTCTCAATTTGTTGATTTTATTTATGCCTCCAATATCAAGTTAGAGTGAAATAAATTTAAATGCTTATTATGGAAGATACATGATTCTTTCTGTTAATGAAACAATGTATTCTCTAATACTGACTGTGTCCACTATGGTTCCTGTAGGTCAAAAACTCCTTGGTACTAAAGCCTGAAAGTTACCGTGCCGGAAGTTGCTGCATACTTACTTTACGTGGCCAGCTAAGGCCAGGCCAGTGTCTGTCAACTGCAAGGAATGAATGGGCTAACTGATCCACAGCTTGGAAATATGACTAAGAAAACAGGCACATTCTTCAGAATGCTTTTTGGGGAATGGGAAAACGCCCCTGTCCTTTGACAAATATTTACACACTAGAATGCCAGAGCAGTGAGCTACTGCCCAACAGTAGGCAACTACATACTGGGTAGGCAGCAGGGAACACTGCCAGGAACATACCAAAACATGGTCTAGACTAGAGAAAGGGCCTATAGAAGAGGATGCCTAGGTAGTTGCAGGGAAACCACATTCGCCTTGAAGCAGAGCTCTGAGGGTGGGGGTGGGAGGGAAGACCAGGGCTGAAGAAAGACACTGTTCTGCTTGCATCTCTGAAGACTAAGCAACAGAGCCAGCAGGTCCAGAGGACTTGGATTGTGGCTAATCCTGTCTAGTGTCATGCCCAATAGATAATAGGAGCTCAGTTCTTTTAAATAATGATAATGAATCAAAACATAATTAGGATCACAAATCTCTCAAACTGAAGCTTTCAATCTAATTCTGCCCCCAAGAATAATGGTGCTAAAGATGATTCTAGGCCCATGAAAGGCAGCCAGGAATGAAGGAAGACCTGCCCAACAGGCACAGATTTCTAGGCTATAAACTACATTCCCTAGTGAGAGAAAATCTGCAAGAAAGGATTGATTCCTCTGGTATTCTACTCATCCCATAGCCTTAGCCATGTTACAAGGCTAAACTCTTTAATCCAAGGGGTAAAATGAATAGGCTGATGATCTACCATTCACTGTAAGCCAAACCTTCCATGGTGCAGACAAGTCATATACTCTAATAGGCAATAAGGACTCGAGCAGGGAGTGGAAAGAACCAGGCAGAGATAAGGAGGACCAAGCACATGAAAGCCATGGAGATGAATCTCCCTCAGGTGTCCATTAGAGGAACATCACCTTTGGCATCATTACCCTGAAGTAAAAAAGGATGACATAAATGAGTTACCATGCTACCCATGATTTTCCTAGGAGGAAGGAGTTCTAGAAACCAATGAAATTAGACTTACACGGTCTGGACTGTTAGGTTTTTTATGTTTTTATTATAAGAGTGTGGACTATAAAGCTGAAGACCAACCCAGCTTAAGAAGAACAGAGACCTAATGATCAGGATTCCACATAGTCTAATTCCTTTGAGAATCCCTCTCCCATCACTTCAGTTCTGCCCCCAACCAAGTTCTGTCCACTGCCAGGAAAATGGCCTCCTCCAAAATCAGCTGGTTAACTAGCTCTAAGGAGTGATCTGGGCTCTTTTTCATTTCCCCTGTACCCCAGTAGGAGGGAGTCTGGTGGCCTCAATGTTCCTTCCCATTGGCTGAGGATGTATCATCTGACATCAGAGGCAGAAGAGAGATCCAAGTTTCCTCAGTTTTTCAGCTATTTCTCCGTTCAAAAGAGGAAAATTGCCATAGTTCAACCAAGACACAATCATACCAAAAAAAAAAAAAAAAAAAAAACAAGCTAGGAGTTAGAGAACAAAAAGAATCCTACGTGTCATCTCGCAGAGGAGGGCTGAAGATGAAGGAAGAAGAAATGAGAGAAGGGATCACAGTGTTTAAGATGAAAGAGAAGCAGTGATAGAGCATTTGCTTGTGTTTTGTGAAGACCAGGGTCTCTCCCTTCCTATAGTGAAAACTTTTTTGTACACAAGACTCTCTTAGCTCCAGAAGATCTTGAATTCCCACTGAAATAAGGGGCTAGAAGTAGTAATCAGCCCTGTGCTACTGTTTGTCTTGCCAATATACCAATATGTGGGGACAACTGCCAGTGTGGGTCCACTTTTCACTCTTTTTGGGGCCCACAATTAGCTGTATGCCTACTGCAGCTCCAGTGACCAAGGGGCTGCCCCTCCTGCTGCTTTCACAGTCTTGGCCATGAGCGCCTGCTTGTCTATGCAGTGCTTTTTGGGGGGTGGGACTGTTGTTTATAGTATCTTGTTCCTTTGTGATTTTATTTGAAGAGCTGCCAGGCTGAAGCTGGAATAGTTTTTTAAAAGAAAAGCCTACAGTGTTTTCAAACTAAGGACTCAATCCTTTTTCTGTATGTTACCACAATGACATAAATGACCATTGCTATTTGTATCTTCCTTCTTGGCCAGTAAACAGGCCAAACTATTGTTTTCTCATCCATTTATAAGTAAAACATCTCAATAACAATAATATCTTAATTTTTAACCTTTCCCAATTTTACACACTAAACCTTTCTAACTGGCTTAGAAAATGTTCTGAAAGTCCTGGGCTTAACAGTGCTCCTAAGAGGAGACCAGGCAAGTTTCGGAGGGCGTGGGGGAAAGGTGGGGGAGCCATTTTCCCTGTTTTACTTCTCTACATTTTCACCTTGACCTCCCTGTTCTAATGGCTAAATTAAATCTATCCCTTTCAACCACAAACCACAAAGACTAGCCAAGCAGCAGCACTTATGAGTCAGGTCATTCACTCCTAAGATCTAACCTGATTAATACAGAAGGTAGACTTCACGTAAGCTCTGTGTACTGCATCTCTCACTGTGAACATGCACCCAGGATTTTTCTCACTTGCAAATTCAAGTCATAAATTATTAGAATTTCTGCTAAAGTTTTAGACGAAGGCAGACAACACCTATCTTTATGGAGTGTGATTCTCCCTATGACCCTGCATAAATCCCTGGTTTATCAAAAGGACTACTTCTATTAAGAAAGACTTTTAAGAGATAACTATAATGATGTGGAATCTACTGGTGAGTCATGTTGGAACACTAAAATTTCCAATCTGATCACTCTTTTCTTCATGTAAGAGTACACACTGTATGGTAGACACATCATATTCACTTCACTAATTTATCTCATTTTGTCTAGTTTCTTTCCCCTTCTTATGGAATCAGTTTTTATTCCCTAAGGAAAACCTATCCCCTGTGCTAGGCTTGTCTAGTTGGGCTTAATGTTTTACATTAACGTTTTGCTCTCTTTACTGAGCATCACTTAAATTTAACGGCTTCTTGGAAACAACCAGGAAGCTATGATCACTACTAATTCTCCATTTCCACTTTTGTTGTGAAAGTCAGAATGCTAGGCAGAGTCATGTGCTCTGATTTTAGATACGGATTCTGCAATTAAAGGTCAGATGATCTTAGTATATCCCTTATTAAGTCTTACTTCTTACTTCCCTACTATCAATCACATAAGACTATCTTCTCTACACATGATGGCTATCGTGAGGCAGAATAGCTGAAAAGCATTTCTTTCCTTTCAGAGATTAGACTTACAAAATAGGTTATTATCTGCCTGGCTAGCTAGCTTTGTCATCAGTGTCGTCAGTCTGCTCCACAGATTCCACCTTAATACTCCTGTACTCCCTCACTCCCCATAAATGCTAAGAGTCTTTTCCTTATGGTGTTTCCCTAGCTGGGAAGAAGTCAGAAATACAGAATACCAAGAGTCTGATGCTTTTGCACTTTGGAAATAACTGACAATAACTAATAAGGTTTGCAAATAAAAATTTTAAAAAGACATGTCTGCTTGCTATTTTCCCAATTCATCCATGAAAATTATTAGTAAGCGATGATAGGAAGAACAGGGTCCTGGAGGGAAAATAAAGAGACAAGAAATGCAGCAGCATCCTGTCTCTCCACATGGGATAGGACATATTTAGTCCTGTATAGAGGAGGAAGTATTTCCAGCTCACAAGCATTTGGGTACCTATTCTGGTTTTTTGTTTTTTTTTTAAGTTTATTTATCTGTTTTGAGAGAGACAGACACAACATGAGCAGGGGAGGGGCAGAGAGAGAGGGAGAGAGAATTCCAAGCAGGCTTTGTGCTACCAGCACAGAGCCCAGTGTGGGCCTTGAACCCACAAGGCTGCGAGATCATAACCTGAGCTGAAGCCAAGAGTCAGATGCTCAACCAACCCAGGTGCCCCTACTCTGGCTTTTTATATCCTTAATGATTTTCTACATCTTCTATTGATTGTTGAGATGCTTAACTCTCCAATGGTAATTATAGATTTATGTATTTCTCCTTTCAGTTCTAACAGTTTTGCTTCATATATTTTGAAGCTCTGTTACTAGGTGTGTACATATCTAGGTTAAGTACTCTTGAAGAACTCACTCCTTTCTAAAGGTCTGTCACTGGTAATAGTCCTTGCTCTGAAATATATTTGATATGATATTAATAAAGTTATACTTCATCTTTCTCTTGACTAGTACTTGCATCCTTTTACTTTTAACCTATCTGCGTCTTCACGTTTAAAATGCGTTTCTTGGGGCACCTGGTTGGCTCAGTGGGAAGAGCACACAACTCTTGATCTTAGGGTCAGGAGTTGAGCCCTATGTTAGGTGTAGAGATTACTAAAAAAAAAATAAGTAAATAAAAAAGCAAAAACAGGATATCTGAAATAAATAATAAGACAAAATGGTTTTTTTTCTTGTAACAGTTCTGCTTTTTTTTAGAGACAGCACGCTTGCATGCGAGCAGGGGAGAGGGACAAATGGAGAGACAATCTTAAGGATGCTCCACTCTCAGAGCAGAGCTTGATGTGGGGCTCAATCCCACAACCCTGGGATCATGACCTGCGCCAAAATTGAGAGTCTGACACTCTCAGATGCCACCCAGGCATCCCATGTACAACATTTTGAAGGGGAGGTAAAAATCTCTCTTTAATAATATTTTAATATTTACTACACACCAAAATGACACATTTGCATCATGTTAAGTAAAATATATTATTAAAATTAATTTTACCTGTTTCTTTTTACTTTTTTCAATGTGACTATTGGAAAATTTAAGGGGCGCCTGGGTGGCTAAGTTGGTTAAGCATCCAACTTCAGCTCAGGTCATGATCTCATGATTTATGATAGAGAGCTCCATGTCGGGCTCTGTGCTGACAGCTCAGAGCCTGGATCCTGCTTCGAATTCTGTGTGTGTCTCTCTCTCTACCCTCCTCTGCTCATGCTCTCTCTCTCTCTCTCTCTCAAAAATACACATTAAAAAAATTTTTAAATTACATCTGTGGCTCACATTATATTTTTATTGGCCGTGCTGGGTTAGATCATTTACATTTAATGTGATTATTGATATTGCTGCATCTGTTCTTTGTATCTTTTTTCTTCTTTTCCTGTCTTCCATTGGATTATTTTTATTCCATTTTAACTTCATTATTTGCTTATTAACTATACCTCTTTTTTATTTTTGCTTTTAGTGGTTGCTCTAGGATTTTTAATATAGGTCATTAACTTATGACAATCTATCCTCACATAACACTATACCACTTCACATACTGTGTAAAATTCTTTTATCAGTATGTACTTTCACTTCCCCCCCTTTGTATTATGACTCTCATATTTTATATTTTAAATCCTATAATACACTGTCTTATTTCTGCTTTAACTAGTCAACTGTCTTACAGAGATACAAAAATGAGGACATTTTCGCTGCTCTTCATTCCTCTGTATAGATTCAAATTTCCACCTCATAGTTTCCCTCTGCCTGAAGAGTATCCTTTAGTATTTCTTATAATACAGGTCTGCTAATGATGCATTCTCTCAGAATTTGTCTGAAAAAAGTACATCCTTGTTTTTGAAAGATATATTTGCTGGGTATAGAATGTAAGTTGACAAGTTTTCTTTTCCCTTCAGTATCTTTCTCTTAAGATTCTTTTAAGTTTATTTTTTGAGGCAGGGGTGCAGACAGAAAAGGAGAGAGAGAATCTCAAGCAGCATCTGTACTGTCAGTGCAGAGCCTAATGTGGGGCTCAAAGCCACAAACCATGAGGTCATGACCCGAGCCGAAATCGAGAGTCGAACGCTTAACTGACTGAGCCACCCAGGAACCCCTTTCCTTCAGAATCTTAAAAATGTAACTTCACTGTCTTCTGGCCTACACATATTTCTGTCAGAAACATATTATATATTCCTCTAGTACATAATGTACTATTTTTCTTTGGCTGCTTTTATTACCTTTTTTTTTTACCACTGGTTTTCAGTAACTTTATTATACTTTCTGGTGTGGTGTCTCTTCTACTTGGGGTATGCTGAACTTCTTGCTCTGTCAGTGTTTAAGTTTCCAAACTTGGAAAATCTATCATTATATCTTCAAACATTTTTTCTGATACCCACTTACACCCCATCTTTCCTTCTGAGACTCTAGTTACATGCTCAAACTGCTTGATATTGCTCCACAGCTGACTGATACTCATCTTTCTTCAGCCTTTTGTTTCATTTGGATTGTTCCTGTTGCCATTATCTTTTAATTCACTACTTTTTTCTTCTGTAGTGTCTAATCTACTATTAATTCTACCTCATATATTTTATATTTCAGATACTTTATTTTTTAATCCCTGTAAGTTAAATTTGGGTCTCCTTCTACATCTTCCCTTTGTCTCACCATGTTAATTTTCCTCTAAATTCCTGAACATATGGAATGTATTTATAATGCCCCTTTTAATATCCTGCCAACATAAGCTAGTTCTATCATTTTTGTCATTTTTGGGTATTTCTAGTAGCTCTTTTCCTTTGTTATAAGTTGCATTTTCCTTCTATCTTATATGCCTGTTAATATCTGATTGGATGCTGGACACTGTGATTTCATGTTATTGGGTTCTGTTGTTACTAGAGTATGTTCGTATTCCTTTAAATATTGTTTGGGCTTTTGTTCTGTGATACAGGTAAATCATTCAAATCATTTTCAAGCTTTTAAGACTTATATTTAACTTTACTACCATAAATCCAGAGTACCCTCTATTCTAGGGCCAGTTTGGCCTCACTCCTGAGGCCTCTAGTCAATGCCTCATGACCTTTCCACTCCAACTGGTTGGAATATGAACTATTCTAATCACCTATCTTAGTTCTGAGGTTTGTTCTGATTCCTTCTTTCTGGTGGTTCTTTCCCCAGACTCTGGTATATTCTTTCTATGTACATACAGATCAGTGCTCAGCCAAGGGTTTGAGGGGGGGCCTCTGCACATCTCTGGGACTTTCTCTTTGTGCAACAACCCTCCCTTCAGTATTTTACGTTATAGGCCTTAGCCACTTTCACCTCCCTGAAATCTGAATTATGTCTCCTCCACTTGGCAAGACTGTCAGATACTGCCAGGTTCTTCCAGCTGTCTACTCTCAAGCATACCACCCTAGTGAGGTGGGGAAATCATCAGCTCATCCCTTTCATTTTCCTTCTCTCAGGGATCTTGTTATCCACCATCTGAAAATTGTTGTTTCATGTTTTGTTTAGTTTTCTAGCTAAACTGAAAGTGTAAACCTCATCCATTTTATTTTATCATGACCAGAAACAGAAATTAGATCCATTTACTTGTATGCCTAAATAATTTCCATGTATTTCTAAATTTATCTGATGCCTTATAAAACAATTCTTAAGCCCTCTAAGAAGTAGAATCATCAGGCCATAAAGCACAAACATCATGCCACTGAATCACATTTAGTTATCTAAATCAATTGCCAGGAATCAACAAATAATTTCAAGTGATGACATCCATTTAAAAATATTTCCTTTCTGGGGTACCTGGGTGGCTCATTCGGTTAGGTGTCTGACTTTGGCTCAGGTCACGATCTCATGGTTCTTGACTTAGGACCCTACATTGGGCTTTGTGCTCACAGTGTGGAGCCTTGAGCCTGCTTTGGATTTGATGTCTCCCTCTCTCTCTGCCCCTCCCTCTTTGTGCTCTGTCTCTCTCTCTCAAAAATAAAGATATCATATGTTTTCACTCATATGTGGAACTTGAGAAACCTAACAGAAGACCATGGGGGAAGGGAAGGGAAAAAATAGTTACAGAGAGGGAGGGAAGCAAACCATAAGAGACTCTTAAATACAGAGAACAAACTGAAGGTTGACTGCGGGGGGCCAGAGGAGAGGGGAAAATGGGTGATGGGCACTGAGGAGGGCATTTTTGGGATGAGCACTGGGTGTTGTATGTAAGTGATGAATCATGGGAATCTACCCCCAAAACCAAGAGCATCCTGTATACACTGTATGTTAGCCAACTGGACAATAAATTATATTAAAAGTAAATAAATATTAAAACAATTTTTAAAAATATTTCCTGTTTCTTGATTGTGATTTTCAATCTACTTTTGCAACTAATTCCTCGTCTCCTTGACCCTGACCTCCTTCCTTTAGATATTTCTATTCATAATAAAAAAAAAAAGAAAAAATAAAAAAAGGGGCGCCTGGGTGGCTTAGTCGGTTGAGCGTCCGACTTTCGCTTAGGTCATGATCTCGTAGTTCGTGGGTTCCAGGCCCGCGTCGGGCTCTGTACTGACTGCCAGCTCAGAGCCTGGAGCCTGNATAAATGTCCCTGGTGTTATCAGCCTTCCAGCTTCTTTTTGTATTCTTTATAAAGGCAGCCAGTTCCCACATACCATTTTCGAGAAGTTTCATTTTCTTATAGTGAGTCAAAATGTCAATCCTGTCAATCATTAGTCCTCTGAAGCTATACAAAATTTATTTATTTATTTATTTTAAGAAGGAGTTTCTGTCTTTTTTTTTTACAAATAGTTTATTGTCAAGTTGGTTTCCATATAACACCCAGTGCTCAACCCCCACAAGTGCCTTCCTCCATGTCCATCTCCTATACAGAATTTAATATTCATCTATACATAAATCCATTCATGAAAACATGTTTGGAAGCTGTTATTTTATAAACAGGTAATGTAGCCAACTCTTCTTTTAGTAAAGAGATCAAAGAAAGGGTAGCCTAATGGCTTTCTGTACATATTCCAAATATAGGACTTCTGGATTTTATTTTCCTTATAAACTAAATCTGATCCCTTTTACTTCTAGGATCTTATATTCCTTGTCTATAAAATGGTAAGAATATTACCTCAGTTACCTTATTTTGGAGAAATATTTAAAGCAGCCTATAAAAGTGACAGGAAATACAGAAAGAAGAGACATGATTATAATGAAAACATCTATTTGAGGGAAGAACAGGATTGAAGAGAGGACAGGGGTACCAGGGTGGCTCAGTCAGCTAAGTATCCGACTTTGGCTCAGGTCATGATCTCATGGTCCATGAGTTTGAGCCCCGCATCAGACTCTGTGCTGACAGCTCAGAGGCTGGAGCCTGTTTCAGTTTCTGTATCTCCCTCTCTCTCTGCCCCTCCCCCACTCATGCTCTGTCTCTCAAAAATAAATAAATGTTAAAAAAAAAAAGAAGAAGAAGAGAGGACAAATTACTTGCAAAAGCAAACTGAGAATTCACAACTGAGAAGCAGGATTACTTATTTTTAAATGAACATGAATAGTTAAGGATATCTACTAATTCCTCATCAGGATGTTAGCTTCTCAAGAGCAGTAACTTTGAAAGCCTGAAAAATACAGTACTTTGAAAATGGTGCTTTTCAAAATAGTTATCTTCATCACAAACATGTGAACTGGTAACTGCTTTCAAGGTTAACATTCTAGTAGGCACTCTCTACACAAGTTATGGGCAGGTGTAGTAGAGATAAAGTAGGCAAGGAATCTTTCCTTCTCTTCGACTCTTCTAAATAATATAATTTCCATTAACTTTGCATGCTAATAACCCAACCTTTGATGGGCCGAGGGAATGGAAAATATGTCCTGATGAATGTCGCCTCTGTAAGGGATCTCACTGAGGTAACTGCCACAGCAAACAGCAAGGACTCAGCTCATATCCTACTCATTGCTGCCCTCTAGGAGGTTTTGCATAGTTTACAACAAATGAGCTACAAGCCCAATAGAATAACAGCCCTTCCCATTTAGCAGTAGTAGGCAAAAAAAAAAAAAAAAAAAAAAAAAAAAAAAAAAAAGGACCCAAANAAAAAAAGCAAGGAACCAGATTAATGTCTTCAAATCAAAAACATTTAATTGGTAGATACTTTTGACTGTCCTTGATTTCCATTTTGCCCTTGAACTCTTTTCCTGTTATTTGATCCAATGTTCTAATATCACTATTCTGGGCAAGGGTAGTTTTCCCTAAAGCAAGACAATATCAAACCATATCTTCCTTAACATTTTTGGTCAAAGGTATTATTAAGGGAGTGATGAACTTTTTAAATTTATGTTTTAGAAACTGACCTTTGGCAAAAAGAATGGGGCTAGTCCAGCTGGCCCTAAAGAAAATCGACACGCTGGGCATGGCATATGGCTCTCAAATTCAATACATCTAACCCTAAGACAGGATCCAATTTAAGATTTTGAGGCAGTACAGTATAATAGATAAGACTCAATGCTTGAGACTAAATCCTGGCTCTGCTACTTACTAGCCATATAACTTTAGAAGTTTCTTAATCTTTCCATGCTTTGTTTCTTCATCTACAAAATAGAGATGGTTAAACTACAGTATATATACCTCTCCAAGGTTTGTGGTGACTATTATATGAATAAAACACATAAAACACTTACAATAGTGCCTAGCAGGAGATAAATGCTCAAGAGATGTTAGCCAATATTTTTATTTGGAAGATCATAAGCATACAAGACTCGACTTTAGGTATCTAGAAAATCTAGTGTATACTATACTGAGTTTCTAAAAATCTCCCACAGCTGTAAAGTTTTGAGGACAGCAAAAATATCAGGCAGGGATGCTTCTTCTGGGCCTAAGAAAGGAAGAAACTACTCAGGGAAAAAACCCAACCCAGTTCTCTTCTTTTGCTGTGAAAATATCCCTCTGAAATAAAATAGGCTCCTACAAGCTTAAGAGTAGGGATCAGATTGGTTTAAAGACTGTAGTATAATTAATCTATTTAAAATTAGCAAAAGTGGAGAGCCACAGCTTTCTTTCAATGCAGTACATCAAATAATTAAGAATACAGCTTTTTCAATGTCAGTTTAAAAAATATCATGGGGGTGTCTAGGTGGCTCAGTCAGTTAAGCATCCATCTTTGGCTCAGGTCATGATCTCATGGTTTGTGGGTTTGAGTCTGGCATCGGGCTCTCTTCTGTCAGCACAGAGTCGGCTTCAGATCCTCTGTGGCCCGCCTCTGTCTGTCCCTCCACTGCTTGCGCACTCTCTCTCTCTCTCTCTTAAAAATAAACATTTCCAAAAAATATATATCATGTACAAATGTTGGCTACTTTAGAAAGCTTATCTCTCAGAACCTAAGTGATCTAGAACAAGTAGAGATAAAAAAGGAAGTAGAACTGGAATCCCTGATGGAAATTCCAAAGTACTCCTTCATGCTGCAACATAGTCAGTTATTAAATATTTGCTCAATAGATGAACTGCCAGGTAGGTGTCTTAAAAAGAGTGAGAATGAATGTCCTCTCCCTCAGTGTCTAAACTGTCCATACATAAAAAAGTAAATCAGCAGTTCTCAGACTTGAAGGTACATAAAAAATAAACTGAGGTATTTGTCTAAAATGTGTTATCTCCACCACACTGTCTCATACTTATTCAGGAGAATGGAGAAACCCAAGAGAGCTGATTCTATACAGGTCATCTGAGGACCACACCTCAACAAACAGTGAAGTAACACCTTGATTTAGTTTCCACTTAATGCTTACTATCTGAATATAAAAACAGGTGCAAGATTACCTCATCATTGAGCCAGTTCAGATGGTTCAGAGTTTGAATATCTTTGCGTGTAATGGTCAAGCGGAATGCTTCACTCAGAACTTCATCTTGGTTCCCGTTACGAAATACATTTTTTATTTCCTTCTCCATTTCCTAGGGAACCAAGGAGTACCAGAGATGAAGTATACATGGCTATCAACACACTAGACTTCTCACCAAACCCCATATGATCCCCAGACTGTATCAGTAATCAACTGTTTACTTCTAACATTTTGGTTTCTATTCCTTCCAGTAATCTCCTGGGTTACCTCCTTTCATTCCATCCTGTTCTCCCTCCTTATTTGCAGCACAACATTTCAGACCTTTCTTCCTTTTATTCGTAAAATCTGAAATAATCTTCTGCTGTCAAATTTTCTAAGTCCACAAGAAGACTTAATTATACTTCATATCTTTGGCCCACACAATTTCTTTACAAATAGACTCTTTCCCAAAAGGGAGCAGAGGATAAAGGTAGTGTCTTTTAGACACTGTCCTAGAAAAATTTGGGTTTTTTAAAATGTAAATTATGGAATCCAGCACAACTATAATGAATATGTTATACTTACAATCTATATAAGTTTTTCAAACAGAAGAATGGGTTAAGAAACAAATTATCTTAAAATGTACAAAGACTTTGGGGTGCCTGAGTGGCTCAGTCAGTTAAGCATCCAACCTAGCCTCAGTCATGATCTCATGGTTTTTTGAGTTTGAGCCCTGCATTGGCTCTCTGCTGTCAGCACAAAACCCACTTCAGCTCCTCTGTCCCCATCTCTCTCTGACCCTCCCAAGCTTGTGCGTGTATGCACGCACTCTCAAAAATAAACATGATAAAAAAATCTAGTCTTTAATATATTTTACTGATTTTTTATTACTTAAAAAAATTGTAAGCTTCAATTTACTGATATCAAACTACTGTACATGTACACTGAAAGTAAAAACGTACATAAAAGACAAATTAAATGTTTTTTCACTGAAGTCATGAAAAACCACTCACAATTCTTTCCTCAATTTTCAATAATTCTTAAAAATAAAGCCAAGAGGGGTGTCTGGGTGGCTCAGTTGGTTAAGTGTCGGACTTTAGCTCAGGTCATGATCTCCCAGTCTGTAAGTTTGAGCCCTGCATCGGGCTCTGTGCTAACAGCTCAGAGCCTGGAGTCTGCTTCTCATTCTGTGTCTCCCTCTCTTTCTGACCTTCCCCTGCATGCCCTCTGTCTCTCTCTCCCTCAAAAATAATAAACATTAAAAAATTTTTTTAAATAAAAATAAAGCCAAGATTGGTAATACAAATGAAAGCAGGAGTATGCATGCAAATACACTGCATACTTTAAATGCCAGGTGTTCTATTATTTCTCTATTCAAAATTCATTCAAAGTATTTTTTCTAAACATACTTGCTAGCACAAGAATCCATAATATGTAATTTACCTCTGTGATTTCAGGAAATTCATCTTCACTATCAGTTAATTTATGACCTTTCTTTTCTGTTTCTTGAGTAATTGTGACAGGGATCTCCTTTTCAAGAGGTACACGAAGATGCAGTTCTACTGAATCATGTATTGAATGTTCCTGTTCCTGCAGTCTCTGCAAAACAGAACTTAGGAATAAGTGGGACAAAGAAAACTACTATTTGTCTACATACACTGAGTAGAGCCATCTGGAGAGACCAAGCACACAGACTAATCATACAATGTAAGTGCTATGCTGTGCCATCATAACATCTTGCAATTCCAACTTCGATCCCAAATCCAGGTAATCTTCCAAATTAGTTGCAACTTGAATGTGCTATTTATTTACAACCTTATCCCCAAATTTTTTTTACCTGGTTTTGAAGCTGCAATGCCAATGCTTTCTGCTCTTCAATCTGGCGCAATCTCTCCCGTGCTCGAGAGTCATAAACACTAGATCTAGGAAATGAAAAGGAACGTGACACAATGCAGACCACTGTCTTAGCACCATGCATACTGTTGATGAACAATGAGCATTAAATATAAAACCCTCATACAGAATGTCTAAAGTGCCTACGCTAACCTTATCATTTATTTAGGCAGAGTGAAACCACAATGGTATTATTCAAATTATCATACTATTTTTAGTGAAATGATGAAAATGATTAGTTTGTTGCTAAATGTGAACAGGTGACTTTTGTGGATATTTGTAAATGTGTATTGCTTTTTTTTTTAAACATTAAAATTCTGAGATTAACACAATCTCTAAGATTATGGAGAAACTGAAGCTTCATTCTAGAAATCCAAAAGTGAGACTGAATTCCAAAGGAGCAAATAATACAAGATACTACTGAGGGTTTTTTTTTTGGTTTTTTTTTTAAATATTTTTTATTTATTTCTAGGAGAGAGAGAGAGAGAGAGAGACACCGTGAGAAGGGGAGGGTCAGAGAGAGAGGGAGTCACAGACTGAAACAGGCTCCAGGCTCTGAGCTGGCAGTCAGCACAGAGCCCGATGTGGGGCTCGAACCCACGAACCGCGAGATCATGACCTAAGCGAAAGTCGGACGCTCAACCGACTAAGCCACCCAGGCACCCCAGATACTACTGAGGTTTTAATTCAAATACTGTATTTACGATACAAAAGAAAAAGACAGGAGTTTATTTTTTTTTCTTTAAAAACAATGAACCAGACCAGGTATTTGAATAGCTTAGAGTTATTGAAATTGGAAACTAAAAACTTTTATTAGTGATTTTGCAAACTCCAGAAATGTGAATTATTCAATAAATTAGTTCTACCAATGTAAAAATAAGGGCATTTATTTTCCTTTCTATGTAATACCTAATTTTGAAATACTTTTCCAATTCAATTTAGCTTCAGCAATTGTTATATATTTAATAAAACTGAGCATAGAAATGCCCCAACCCCAATAGAATTTTAAGAACCCAACAACTTAAAAGTTGTTTTATAAACAGATATAAATAGGGAAATTTTACTGACTAAAAATAGGTAGGGTGACTGGCTAATTGACTTCTTCTGAGAAGGAAACAACTGAGGAAGAAAATGATACCAAAAACAGTAACTTACAATTCCTTGATCCACAGCTCTGCCTGGAAAAACGCAGGACTATGGTGGGGAAAAAATAGAACAAATGAACAGGAGGCTCATAAGAAAATTCAAATACTTTCACCAAGAAAACAGATCATTTAAATAATTTAAAAGAATGCTTTATACATACATATGCAATAAATAGAAAGTCATAAATTACATAAAATAATTGGAACTGGGAACTAAAGGAATACAACTATGAGTCATTTACATACATACTAGTTAAAAAAGATGGCCCAAAGTTCAGCAGAGAAACCGTAGCATAGCTCCTTACTTGCAAGAGACCAACACAACATGCAAGAGTACATCACTTGTCAAGATAATGCATTAAGCTATAACATTACTCTTCCCAAATGGTTCAGATCGACAGATTTATTAATGATTTAGTCAAACCTTAACGGTTCCTGGACTCCTTTCTTGTCAGTCTACTTGAATCAAAATATATCCAAACAAATCATACTGGATACTGAAAATCCCCACCCACAGAATACTCTGTTTCAAATAGTTAGTGAGTCAATGAACCACAGTGGAGAATTAGCAATACTTCAGAGGAGAGGCCAATTCTATTCCATGCGGCTCTTGCTGACAACCCAAATGAATAATGCTTAACATCGTCACAGACATGTTCCCTTTTCCAGAGCCTCGCTCTTCTTGCACGTCCTTATCTCCTTGCCAATCCCTAACTGTGATCTCTCACAGAAACAAAGAGAAGAGTGAACGCTTTTCCAAAGAAAACTTTCAGATACATGTAGAAGTACACAGAGCATCAAATTGGGAGTTAAGAGACTGGATCTCCTGGAGTGGTCCCTGATTCACTGTGTGACTTTGAACAAGTCACTTCATTTCCAGGGGTCTTGGTTTCAGATCTGTAAAATATGGAGGTTACAGTCCCTTTCAGTTCTTAAATTGCTATAGTCTGTCCTGGTGAAGGCAAGAACAAGGACTCCCTTGCTCCCTCGCCTACCTTTTGAGAATTAGCATTCCCAATCATCCTTAGGCTAGGGTTTGGCAATGAACATGCTGTTCTACTGCCTCTCCCTGAGGCTAAAAGGGGAAAACTTAGGAGAAGCAGCCTATCCCTCAGCACAGTGAATACTGACGTAACAACCAAGATAGAAAGCCAAAGAGATCAGTGGTAGCACTGTGAGGGGCTTAGTGTGTGATACTAAAAACAAATGAACATGAAAACACATTTACTGCACAACATACAAGACGTGACAGGAATTGCCCATAATTTCATAGTAGTGGATCATGCTATAGAAATTTGTCTGCCTCCTTTATTAGAACATAAACTTAAAGAGGATAGGAATTTTTGTCTATTCTATTTACTACTGTATCCTCTGCACCAAGAATTGTGCCTGGCACACAGCAGGTACTCAGTGCTTATTGAATAAATGAATAAAAGTATTTCTCTTCAGTGGACCCAGGCTTTGCTGGCTTAGGAAAGTAAAATGCAGGGGGGAAAAAACAAAATCTTCTTGCTTTTCAAAGAGATTATACATTCAGGCAGAGAAGGACAAATATCATATGTTTGCACATATAGGAGGATTAGGAGGAACTTGACGGAGGAACAAGGGGGAGAAGAAGGGCGGAAATGGTGGGGGAAAGGGAGAGAAGCAAACCATGAGAGACTCTTGAATGCTGACAAAAACTGAGGACTGATGGATGTGGGGGGAGG
Organism: Crocuta crocuta; assembly: GCF_008692635.1. Lineage (NCBI taxonomy): Eukaryota > Metazoa > Chordata > Mammalia > Carnivora > Hyaenidae > Crocuta > Crocuta crocuta. The sequence continues at coordinate 8,531,207 of NW_027528345.1, forward strand.
GGGGGATGGGCATGGAGGAGGACACTTGTGGGGATGAGCACTGAGTGTTATGTGGAAACTAATTTGACAATAAACTATTAAAAAAAAAAACAAAGAGATTATACATTATTTCTCATATGACTGAAGCATATAGAAAGAATAACTACAACTACTTATGAGCACCTACTTAGTACTCTGTGTGAGATTCGGCTCTAGATGTTTTTTATTAGTTAAGCCTCATAATTCTCATATTAGTTAAACCTCAATACAGAATAAGGAATTATTACTCATACTGTATAGAAAAGGAAATGGGAGGTTCAGAAGGATCATCTGTCTTGGGGGAGTCAGGATTAGAAACTGTGTCTGTCCAATTCCAAAGACTGTAATTTCTACTATTGTAACGTGCCTTTTAATAAACCAGACTCAAACCAACATGAAAATGAGTTCTTGGGCTATGCAAGAGAGCATTCCAGGATTTCTAGGAAATTCATTTGTTTAAAAAAGATTTATTTACTAAATACCCATCAAGTGCCAGGCATTATGATCCACACTAGATGATAAATGCAAAAGTATTAGTAATAAATACGATATAGGGATAAAAGTACCAGAGAAAAAGACTAATGCTATCTGGAGAAGTCAGAGTAATGTCTTGAGAAAAGAATAACACCTGAGTCAGATTTTGAAAAGCAAAGCAAGAGATTAACAAGTGGAGAGGGAGAGAAAGGAAATTCCAGGGGTTAGGATCAGCATGTACAATGGCACAAAAATAGGAAACAGTATGGTATATTCGAGGAAATAAGGGCAGATCTCCACTGCTAGAATGGACAGGCAGTGGTGGGAGATTAACAATAAAGAGCCAATCGGCCAAGCCTTGGGAGAGTGGGCTCCAACCACAATAAACAGCATTATTCAATCAGCCTTACTCAACAGATCATTTCTCCCCCTCCATCTCATTCTTCAGGTATCACTAACAGAAATCCTCCATAAAAGAAAGGCACACTGAGTAAGGAACCATTAAAGAATTAAAACATTCTTTACGTGAGGTCAACTTTTTCCCAATAAAGACTACCTACTTTTGTGTACTACACATGAAACACTTTTATTTTTTTTATTTTAGAGAGAGAGAGAGAGAGCATGTGAGCAGGGAAGGGGGCAGAGGGAGTGGGAGAGAGGGAGAGAGGAGGAGGGGGGAGAGAGAGGGGGAGAGAGAGGGGGAGGGAGAGAGAGAGAGAGAGAGAGAAAGAGAAAGAGAAAGAGAAAGAGAGAGAGAATCTCAAGCAGGCTCCACACTCAGTGCGGAGCTAAATGCAGGGCTCAATACCATGACCCTGGGATCATGATCCAAGCTGAAATCAAGACCTGGACACTCAACTGAGGCACCTTGAAACACTTTTACTATAAGTATTTTTCTGTATGTTAACCTTCACAGCAATTCAATAAACAGTAATGTATTAACACTGGTGTTTTTATTGATAAGGAAGCTAAGATTCAGAAGAGTAACTTGTCTAAAGTTATGTGATACCTGGACAAGATCAGAACCCAAGTCTTAACAACAACAACAACAAAAACCCATAAAGAATAAGGAATCCAAATTGTAAAGTCTCCTTGGGAAATATAACAGAATTTTTTAAAAATATCTAAAATTTAGGACATATGGGAGAGTTGCAAAGAAGTACAGAAACTGAGATGAGAAAGAAATCTCATCACTCCTAATTTTCTCAATGGAAAAAGGGTACCATTATCATTCCAGCAATTCAACTGCTAAAGCCAAGAAACAGGAATGGCAAAGAAATTGCAATCTAAGTAGTAACCTACTGAATTACACAGCAAGAAGTTCCATATAGAAGTATCATGTAGAAAATCACATTTGAATTGAGACTTAAAATCTAGGAAAGAGACCCCTGCTTCTTTAGATATACAAGTTGAGGTAGGGTTAATTATGAGGCAGAGGGAACTCAGTAACAAAGCACATATCACACACTACATGTTCGGCATGTAATTAACACATGAAAGACATCCATCTTCCCGTATGACTCCTTCTCTCACCTCTATCATGTCTCTTCTCAAATGTCACTTCTCAGCCTTGCCATGACCACCCAAATAAACAGTGCCTCCCTAACCCCAGTCTATATATTGCCCTGCTTTAGTTTTCTTCACAGCATTTATCACTATCAGACATATATGAATATTTATGTGTTCATAATCAGACCCCTATCTCTTTCCTTACACCTCTTACAACTAGAATGTAAGCCCTTTGAGAGCAGGAATTTCATTTTGGTCACTGCTGTTATCCCCAATGTCTGTATTAGGACACAGTACACAGTAGGCTATCAGTTAATACTTGTTAAAGGAAAGAATGTGTGATAGGAAGTAAGGCATGTAGAGGAAATACTTTGTATACTAAGGAGTCTGGGCTTGATTTATGTCTGATAGCTAGTCCTGAGGGAGTTTGATGAATGATCAGATACACATTTTAGAAAGACCACTCTGGTTGTAGAATGGAAGATGGAAAAGAACAGACAAAAAATGGATCAGAGAATATGGCAGAAGATGGAATGAAACTTGTACAACAAGGAGGCTGGAAGAAGAAGACCAATTAGAAAGTCACTGAAATCATTCAAATAACACAGGTGAGAAATCTGAATTGAGGCAATTTTACTTTTATTTTATGCAATGCTTAGTGAAGAAATTGTGATTAAAGAGAGGGAAAAGAAAACAATATGTCAAGAATGTCTTTTTTCCATAGTTTACCTGGGAGTTGGAGTCTGGGAATCTTTCACTTTGAGTAAAATCACAGAGTCTGATCCTAAAAAAACAACAACAACAAAACAGAACAGTATATCATTATTAAAAAAATTCTACCCAGTCATACACTCTAGGTGTCTATAGTTTAAGTTCCCATACTTCAATATATTCTATTTTCATAAAAATAAAGAAGCACAAGGACAAAGGGAAGATGAAAGAGAAAAAGAGGCAGGTCCATCTTCACTGAGTCAGAAATAGGGCTTATGAAGAGCCTGCCTCACAGTCGCTCTAAAAATACAAGTATATGTGCCCCTCATCATTTACTCCTGGGCTGTGCTTGATTCCTATGCTGCTTTTTTCTGTTTCTGGGGAATAAGAATAAGCCAAGATTTCTCAAAAGTCTTTAAGGTGAAAGAGGGGATGGGGAGGCAGAAAGACAGACAAATAGCTATAGAAGTAGCAGGGTCTAAAAAGCACAAATTCTAGCATTTATTTTGTGTTATTGATAAAGGCAGGAATCATGTCCTTCTAATCTAAATGACTGGAACCACATTTAAAATATTTATTAAGTCGTACAAGGAAAGTAATGAAACATTCAGTGTACTATAGCATACATATTTGTTTCAGTTTAGTTGTAGCTAAGTATTTGTCATACAATGTATGTTTCTGAGGTTAAAGGCTTGTTTTAAATGGTAGTTCCCAGTAAATCATCTCATAAAGTTTTATAAAGGTTTCCTTGAATATGTGTAGCCATATAGTGATGCCACTCTTTTCATCCCCAAGTAAAAATTTTAAGAAAGTGAGAAATATCTTAAAAAAAAAAAAAACTTAAGGAAGAAAAAGCCTTAGAGATTGATCTATCAAAAGATCCCTAATGTCTAACCACTTAACCTAAAACTTGTTTTAAGTTATATACCTAAACACATACTATCATAAATACACATAACACACACCTAAAGAAGGGGAAAACTAAGCAAAGAAAATCATCATAGGAAACTTTAATTAACTGCAGTGCTAAGTATCTGGATTTTTGGTTAGCTGAAAGTTAAGGAGAAAACTTTTTGTTTCCAAAATTTGCTGATGACCATTCTAAAATGCATAAACCTACTATACAGGTTTTCTAAGTATTGCCTGGTTAAGAACTTTTACTTCAACACTTAATTGATGTTCCAAAACTCTAGGAACTTCAGAGTACTTAATGTTCATTGAAAAGTACTAGAAACAGAGAAAGTACTGAAGTAGTTGGGATGACTGTACTCTGACTCGAGACACTGCTCAGGAAGTTAATCTTCTAAATAAAATATTGTATGAGACCATTTGCATCTCCATGCAAGAAAAAAAGTAAGTTATTTATAGGTTTAGTTTATTTGTGGTATGGCTAACTGAATTATATATATTTAAAATATTTCATATGTTAATTAAGTTACATGCACATTATAACCCTGCAATTCCCATAGATCCCATAAACAGTTAATTGGGTATTATTACTGAAAATATGGTTATATGAAACCATTTTTACCTTCCGATTGTGTATTTGAAGCTGGTAAGTTATCTGGCTGATGTAGAAGAGAGTGGTGATGTTGGGGTTGATGGAGAGGATCAGAATCTTTGGATCCAAATGCAACATCTGGGGCATATGATGATAGGGAATACACACTGTGGGACACTTGTTCCTGGGTAGTTAAAATGCTGGCAGATCCAGATGATGAAGTATCAGAGCCAATAATCTGAGCTGCACAAGAGCTTCCATTTTTAAAAAGTGGGTCTTTCAAAGTATTCTTATTGGAACTAAGACATCGGGACCTAGCAAGAGGAGAATATAGTTTCGATTTCAAATAACAAAGTATAGAATTAATTTCATTTGATATATGTTTCTGGGACTTACAGGTGTAAAGGAAAATGTGTGGTGGGTTTGGCTACAGAAAATTGTTTCCCTGTGACCATCTGTAGCAGCTGTCTGTAAATCTCTCTTTCTTCTTCTTGGACTGTCTAGAGGAAAAAAAAAAAGAAGAAGAAATCTTAAACACATCCAATAAGACAAATTTTTTTCAAAGCAGCATCTAAATTCCCAGAAGCTCTGCCAAAGTTCAGGCAGAATCCCTCAAGATAGTTAAGAATTAGCATTACGGATATCTAGAAAATTATAACAGGAGTTAAATGGAATAAATATGGGATAGTATATTTTGGAAAATTATGGGGCATATATGTAAATAATAGTGCAGAGAAGCTATAGGATATGAAAGCAGAAGGCCAGTAGGCAATCACTTTTGAGTCAACTGAGTCAGTCCTAGAAACAAAACATTTGAAACAAAACATCCTCTCAATTAGGATTCCAACAAACCCCATAATTCCTGACATCTACTTAAAAAAATCACAAGGAAGCAACCAGAATAGCCAAGATGAGAGTGGGATACCTTGCTGTTTTCTATCCTGTTCAGTTTTTAACAGTATAAGCATTTTCCAGAGATGGTTTTTGTCTCAAATATTTATTCTTTTTTCCTAAACCCCAATACTAAATTTAGGGAAAAGAACACACTCCATAACATTCATTCATTCATTTATTGACTTGAATACCTACTAAGCACTAGAGATATTGCACTGAACAAAATAATATTCTTGTCCTTGTGGAGTTTATATTACAGTTAATTAAGGACTGGCAAATGAGACTAATCAAACAGTATGACAAAATTAAAGATAAGGAAACAGAAAGTGATGGAGGGGAAACATCAGGAACAGGTAAGACCCCACTAAAAAGGTGATATTTCAACAGAAACCTACATCAAGGGAAGAGGTAAGTCATAGAAATTTATAAAAGACTATTCCAGATAGCAAATACAAAGTCCCTGAAACAGGTATGTGCCTGTTGTTTTCAAGGAAAAGTAAGGTCAGTGTGAATCAGAAGAGCAGCAAGAAATGAGGTCACTTAGCAGAGAACCAGATTACATAAGGACTTGTAACCATAGTAAAGCATCTATTCTATACTCATCCACAGAAACAATGGGAAGCATTCACTAAATAATATACTCTGGTACTTTAAAAAATCTTATATTCAGTTTAATATAACCACCAATCTTCATGAAATAATTTTAATACTTTGTGCCAGGGCTAGCAGCATCCTGCATTGTGACATTTCAATATGTGTAGACACATTTTGTTAAAATCAGAATGTTTTGTTAAGCAACTGTCTATGTAAAGGCAAACAGACACTAAGTTTTCTCTTCTTGATCACTGTTTCCTGCATAGTAAATTTCAATTACATTGTCACTATAATGTTACTAGTCTAACAAGATTCACCTTGAACTATGAGGCATGAAGACTCATTATGAAAAAGGGCTATCCTTAAATTTGAATAGATGAGTATTAAGAAAATAAGTAGAGGGGTGCCTAGGTGGCTCAGTCAATTGAGCTTCCAACTTTGGCTCAGGTCATGATCTCATGGTTTGTGAGTTCGAGCCCCATGTCGGGCTCTGTGCTGACAGCTAGCTCAGAGCCTGAAGCCTTTTCAGATTCTGTGTCTCCCTCTCTCTCTGACCCTCCCTTGCTCATGCTGTCTCTTTCTCTCTCTCTCTCTCTCAGAAATAAATAAAACATTAAAATTTTTTTAAAAAAAGAAAAGAAGTAGAATTGGTTGAGCATTTGGTGGAAAAATAAATTGCAGGGGGAAAAACAAATTGCAATTTTCTATATGAAGAAAATAAAACTCCATTATTTTATCCTTTATACATTAATACTGTATTTAATATAATGACAGTCCTCTTTCCTAGTGTTTGTGAAGAAACTGTCTATAGTATTGGGCAGGCACTTCAGTGACAGCACAAAAATTATAATGTAGAGAAAGACCACTAGCAGGTATACATTAATATCAATGGCCAAATCTGTAGTTTTCAGCTATTCTACTGGGGAGGCCATGAGTATCTGAGATAAATTTAAAAACTATAATTAAAATAAATGCCTTTTTATTAAAACCTAGATTTGTGATCATAAAAGTTCTTTACGTAGCCAGTTCGAAGAATGAAGCATCATTACAATTGTTGAGGTTGTAAGAGATTGACAACCAACTTCATAGTGATCTATATACAGGAAAACTGTGTTATGTGGAACTTTCATGACTGAAATTTTTCAATACCTCCCAATGTAAATTTTGACTCCACTTTCTCACTACACCAAATAAACTAATTCATAATCCACAATAAAATGGGGTTAACATGTTTTCAGGAGTGGTAAAATGGATGGTATGAAGGGAAATCAGAAGAATACCACCACCTAGGTCATGGAAATTAACTTTTTTAAAAATTATTTTTAAATTTTATTTATTTTGAGAGAGAGAGAGAGCACATGCATGTAAGTAGGGAGGGACAGAGGGAGAGCGAGAGAGAGAGGGAGAGGGAGAGAGAGGGAGAGGGAGAGAGAGAGAGAGAGAGAGACAGAATCTCAAGCAGGCTCCGTACTGTCAATACAGAGCCCAATGTGCTGAACCTGGACACTCTACCGACTGAGCCACCCAAGCACCCCTAACTCTTTAATTAATCAATCATTTTAGTTCATTTCCACTTCCTTACAGAACTAGATTTTAAAAAGCTTTGACTGCATTATCACATCATAGGAAGGAAAATAAAGCAGATAAGCTGGTGTAATAGGTTACCCTGCATACCAAGAGATGTAAAGAAACATCCTCATCCCATGAAGACTTCAAGAGCGCACTGAGAACAGTGAAATAGAAAAGATCTTTGTTTGTGGTACCCTATAGACTTCAACCCTAAAAAGTTAAAAATGCTTCTCTCCTCCCTTCTATCACATAGCAAAATGGTTTCATAGAATAAATTTTTATACTTATAAATAAAACATGAAGAACCAGAGTGCCATTAAGTGACTCAACTAGATTAATTCAATGTAAGAACTGATTTTTAAAAATCAATTAAACACACACAACTCACCCACAAATCATTTTCCCCAGTACATGTATCGTCAAAGAAAAGCTTCTGTCTAAACCTGAACAACCTCACAGTCATTAGACAACATAAAATGGATAGGAATAGATGTTCTGTATTCCAAACAATTATCTAAGGTCTCTTTAAACCTCTAAATGATAATTTAGAGGTCACAAGAATTTATCTTTTATTTAGAACCATTTCAGACAAAGAGAAGATAGTCGAGGCAACTCTCAAAAGAACATATGTGTAATACCTGGCTTCACCAAAATAAAATGCAAAAAGGGGAGTCACTTGAAACTTCAAACACAATTCTTTTTTGGAGCATCTGGTACTATAAAGTAAAAGAAAACATCTTTCTCCGTATATTACTTATTAAACTATTTCTACTGAGTAAGCAAATTATTAAATTAAGAGGAAAGGAAGTAATAATAGGTAACATGTTAAAATAAAAGAAGCTGGATAATACGTGTTAAACCTAATAAAGGACCAAGGAAAGTCTCAAATAGCATAAAGGTAATTAAAGTGTTGGATTCTATTTTGAAAATATGTGACAGATTCTTGTATTTAGATGCTTCTGTAAGAGGCTGTATCAAAGAACTGAACTGTCTATAAAATTATAAAAATTTAACAGAGAACACAAAATAAATTTTAGGAAACTAACACAACTTTTTATTACAAATTACTCAAAAAACTTCATAAATATTCCAATTTTGATTATGTTTAAAGTAAAAGCTTTATACTATATAAATCTCAACTATCAAAGTATATAATTTAACAACCTTCTGTTTTTAAGTCCAAAATTCTTGGTTATAACAAAATTGTAGAGGCACCTGGGTGGCTCAGTCAGTTAAGTGTCCGACTCTCAAGTTCAGCTCAGGTCACAATCTCACGATTCAAGGGTTCGAGCCCCGCATCTGGTACATCTAGTACAGAGCCTGCCTGGGACTCAATCTTCCTCTCTCTCTACCCCTTCTCTGCTCTCTCTCAAAAAATAAATAAACATATTTTTAAAAGCTTTAAAAAATCCAGAATTGTAAAGTGTTTCAGATTTTTTTATGAATAAAAACATCAGTGTTGTCCATTAAGGAAATCCAACATCTTAAAAGGTTTGTCAAGATGTTGCAGAGAAGGATGTCTGGAAGCAACATACCAGTGAAAGGAAACTATATGTGTTTTTACCATTTTACATTTTTATTGTCCCTAGTATTTTCTCTTTCCCAAACAGAAATTCATATCCTCTAAACAATGTTAACAGAACTCTCAGTTAAAACGGAAGTACTCTACACTGTCCAGTATGGTAGCCACTAGCAATATGTGGCTAATGAGTACTTGAAATGCAGCTAGTATGACTGAGAAACTAAATTTTAACTTATATTTGTATATATTTATATTACATATATAAATTATAATTTAATCTGAATTTCAGTAGTGCATATGGCTAGTGGTTACCCTATTCATACAGTTCTTTAATGATATCCTTGAATAAGCCATCAGCCAAGTGGCGGTCTAGTCATTACTAACATATTTCCAAATTCTTCTTTATGTATTCTTTTTAATTAATTTTTTTAATGTTTTATTTATTTCTGAGAGAGAGAGACAGCGTGAGCAGGGGAGGGTCAGAGAGAGACAGAGACACAGAATCCCAAACAGGCTCCAGACTCTGAGCTGTCAGCACAGAGCCCAACACGGAGCTTGAACCCACGAACCGTGAGATCATGACCTGAGCCAAAGTCAGATGCTTAACCGACTGAGCCACCCAGGCACCCCTATGTATTCTTTTTAAACTCCTACTGTAAGACTGAACAGTTCAGTGGTTAATATCATGTTAATTTCATAGATGGCTTTATATTCCTGAAGGTAATAAATAAATCCAGCAGTAAGATTAACATAGAATTTTCCTTTCTTAATATAAGCAGCTGCATCTCCCTTGGTAATCCCAACATTTCCATGGAAGATGATTTTTCCTTCAGTTTGTAAGCTCCATCAGTAAATTCTTTATTCCCAAGGGAAGAAAAAGAATTGTATTTTAATCTAGATTATCTGTACTATCCAAGATTAAATATCTGAATAATCTGTTGATAGTGTGATTTAATAGAATTTGTTCCAATATTTTATCTTATTCATATTATATGGGTAATTCCATATTCCTGTACTACAAGTGACTCGATTTTCATACCAGAATATAGACCTAAAAACAACTGAGACAAAATTTTTTGCATCTCGTTTCACAGAATAAATTCAATCCTTGGCATCTTGATACTGCAGAAGGAAGAGAAACTCCACCTTCATGTCCTCCACTGGCTCAGCCTGGACACTGGCCTAGAGGGTTGGTTGGAAGGATAAAATTATTCACCTAGCCCAAGTCCTCAGGCTGGAGGTAGAGGTGAAAGGAGGAAGGGCTGAGCGGTCCAAAGGACTGGTTAGCTGTGGGTGAATGGTGGGATTATAATGAAAACAGATAGTCTTAAGGATCCTAGTGATCTCAGAAGCAGCCACATGGGGCAGGGGAGGGCTGGGAGGCCAGTATCCAGCTGCCATGCTCAACAAGTCTCTCTGTACCTCATAGGCTGCCTATGATCCAGCACAAGCACAACCCCAGTAATTAAAAAATATGTATGTAATAACTAATATATACATGGTACTAAATTCAATAGTACAAAAGTGAAAAATAAATCTCACTCTTGTGTTGCTCAGCTCTTATCACCAAAGGCAACTGCTGCCTGTTTCTTATCTATCCTTTCCCTACTAAATATGACTTACTAGTTCTGCCACCCTCTGCTTGAATATTTTAGATTCAATACAAACTTAAAGCCAAAAAATGCACAGCATTTTTACTAACCATGTCACAAATAATCAAGTTTTGCCACTTAAACGAGATTCATTAACAAACTAATTATTTAGCACATAATGTTGTATTCTTGACTCCCCAGTCTGTAAGCTCCAATGGGCTGGAACTGTACCAATGTGTAACACCATGCATACCAGACTAGACTCGAGAAGACCTGGGTTGTAGGCTGACCATTTACTAACTGTGTTGCCTCTGACCCTTACTCTCCTAATGTGTAAAATGTGGCTATCACTTCCTCTCTATTTCCCAGGATTAAAATGATTCAACACAGTAATATGGTATTTAACAGGTACAAGCACATTTCCTACCACATAAATTATATGCTATACAATATTTACAGAATTGAATTTTTCCTTTAGGCTTACTGAATGCATGTAACAATGAAAGTGTCAACAAAACATCTTTATTTTGGGGAATATCTATGATCTCAAAGATCTTCTTACTCATAATGAAGGGCTTGTAAATTATTTAGCTGGCTTCTTGATTTTCCTTTTATACTGAGGGAAAATTGTCCTAATAAGAAATAAGGGCAGGTATTTTATCAAACCCAGCAGGGTTAACAGTTTTGCCATATGAAACAACAGTTAAGAAAGGATCCAAAAAAGAGAAAACGAGATAGTTTGATGTATGAGAACTCATTTAGAAATTACTGAAAATTAAATCTGCTGCCCAAGAGGAATAGAGACGATGGTAAGAAAAATAATGAAGTCCTGATAAAATCTCTAATTACTTTAGCACAGATGATGGCACTCAAAAAATTAAGAAACAAAAAGCAGAGAAAGGAATGGTGAGTAAACATCTGAATCAGAAGAACAAACGGCTGAATACAAGGAAAGAGTCTAACCTTTAGCAGCGTTTGTTGCAGGTTTTCCTTACCTCTTCTGCTGTACTAACATGTCGCCTCTGAGTTTTCTTGGGGCTCAAGAGGTTTCGGCGACATGAACCACTCCAAGATGGACTTGGAACAGGCTTAATAGGAAAAGATTTTTCGTATGCAGACACATGGCAGTGATAGTTTGACTTTCCTGTAAAAGTGTTTGATAATCCACTAAAAAAAAAAAAAAAGTTTGTAAGAAAAAACAGCAAGAAAATCCAACTTAATGATTTTCACTTTCAAGAAATACCAAAAAGAAAACGTCAACAGGTAGAATGATGGATGTACCATTTGAGGGACATAGACAAGAAATAATGCATGGGTTGCTGCATCAGGTTCTGCCACTTAAGAAGTCCTAGATTCCTACACTACATAATTATCAAATGTCTAAAACTGCATTTCTTAACTTTACAGTTCCTTTGGTCAGGAACTGTATGGTTATGACAAAAAGTGTATCAGGTTAGACTTTTCCAGAAAACTTGGGTTCTACATATCTTACACTTTCTATTTAGCTGCTGCAGCCTCCTCCCTCAAGCCCTTTGTAGGGAATTATTTATGCAAAGATGGATAAAGCGAAAGCCTCTCAAAGAAGCTTTTAAACTCAATTTTAAAATTTCCTAAAAAACCAACAGAGGGCTCCCATCCTTCATTAAAAACAACCAGAAGGCTTTCTTTTAGGCTGTATTGCTCTCTGCCAATTCTCCTTCTGGCCTATTTACCTCCTCTGAAGGAGAATTTTGTTTTTGTTTCTTTAAACAGTTTGTGCTCCCAAATAAAGGAAAAAACTGGCAGGAAAAATGTTTTTGTGAACTTAAAGCTCAGTTTTATCTCTAAGATTTGATTAATATCTTAAAGTTTTTTCTATGTGATCTTTTTCATCTATTATTACCCAGCAAGTATAAGGTACTTGCTCTTAGCATACTGAATTTTCTTTTCCTTTTTTTTTTTTTTTTGCTGAGGATGCAGAATACACAGCTGACTAAACTGAATTCAATGAAAACAACTCTTTAAATCAGTACAATTAGTCTGGATTCAAATGAAATCAGACTACAACTAAAGAAAATAAAAAAGCACTTACATGTTCTCTCAAAAGGAAAAAAAGAAACAAGTCAAGAAACAGCCTCTTAATTATACAGAACAAACAGATGCTTATCTTAGGGGAGGTGGTGGGGGAATGGGTGAAATAGGTAATGGGGATTAAGGAATGCACTCCTGATGAGCACTGGATGCTGTATGGAAGTGCTGAATCACTATACTGTATGCCTGAAACTGACATAACACTATATGTCAACTGGAATTAAAAACTTAAAAAAAAAAAAGCACTTACATGCTCTGCTTTTAACTCTTCAAATTATAATGATTTCTATGTGTGTTAGAGTGTGGGAAAGGAACAAGGACTCAGAATTTTGGGAACAGGCTTATTTCTTTAGGAAGAGTAGATGTAGCTACAAAAAAGGACGATATAATTTGCTTGGTGAAGATATAATGAATTCCCCACAATGTCTTCTATATTGATGCTTCCTAAAGGGTGTGTGTGTTTAATGCAAAAGCTTTTTTTCCAAACAAACAAACAAACAAAAAAAACAGTGGGAGGGCATCTTGCAATGCCAGAAAGCAAGGATGCTTCCAACAATTAATGAGGTTGGGCAAGACACAGCAGTTAGCTTGAAAGAACTCCCACTGGATAGAGCTGTGAGAATGTGAACATTACAAGAATAATGATGGTAGCAGACTGAAACACATTGAACCTATAATGACCTTAAAAAGAAAATAAAAATTCCTCTCAACCACAAAAAGTAGCTATTAAAAAAAACACAAAACTCACACTGAAAATTGGTAATGGAAAAGATCTAATCATATATCCTGCCTTCCCAGTAGATACATCTTAGAGTAACCAAACAACCATATCTACTGAGGAAAAAAAGCTCTCCTTCATAGCAGAGTGACAATAAGTATAGAAGAAATAATAACATAGGAAAAGTATTATTTCATTAAGTCTAATAAAATTATTATCAAGTCAAAGAAGGTCAAAAGATACAAACTTCTGAGTTCTAAAATAAGTAAGTCTTGGGGATGTAACATACAGCCTGGTGACTATAATTAATAATACCGTATAGCATATTTAAAAGTTGTTTAGAGTAGGTCTTAAAAGTTCTTATCATAAGAAAAAATAATTTTTTAACTATGTATGGTGATAAATGTTAAGTAGACTTACTATGATGATCATTTTGCAATAAATACAATTACTGAATCATTATGTTTATATACCTGAAATTAATGGAATATGTCAATTATACCTCAATTTTTAAAAATTATCAGGTAATGGTTATCAATTGATATGAATAACTATTAGGCTGATGTAAAACTAGTCATTGATATAAACACCAAAGTAACATCGTTTACATCAATTATATTCTAATCACAAGGGAGGAAAAACCTAACTGTACAAAAGGACCAGATTGTTATCTTCCTAATCCAGAAGTCAATCGAGTATCACTAATGACAAGAGAACCAGATTTAAAGTTTTTCTATGTGATATAACACATCACCAGCTTTTATTGAAGACAAAAATCTAATTTACAAAAAAATACAGAGGATAGATGACAAAATAATAAGGAAGAAACCTGTTGAATCCAAAGAGTGGAACATTATGTATAAAAGTCACGTCATAAGAAAAAAGAGGCTGTTCTAGATTGTAAGAGACTTAAAGGCAATAACCACGGGATGCAATCCTAGATTATATACTGGTTTGGACAAACTAGCCATAAAGGATATTTTGGGTCAATTAGGAAAACTTAAGTACAATTTAGTGTATAAGACAAAATTTACTAAATGGAAAAGATGTAATTGACTTAAAAAGCAGATTATTAAGAGATGCACAGTATGAATTCATGTTTGAAAAAATGTGTATAAATGCAGAGGAAAACATCTGGAAGGAAATGTGCTAAGATACTACAGAGGTGATCTCTAACTGGTGGAAACATGATGTTTTTATTTTTCATTTTTACCTATCTGCATTTTCTGATTTTTTACAAAGCAAATGTACTCGTTTCTATAATAATGTTATTTTTTTAAAATAACAGTATAGCCTTACTGAGTAAAAAAAGCAACTTGCCAAATGATACATAGAGAAAATCTTTAATGAAGACAAAATAACATTATACATTTCATAGTACACATGCATATATCTCATGCTATATAAGAGCAAAAGATTAACAAACATAGGGAAAGGTTTGAAAGGAAATATACCAAGGGGAGGGGAATAAGATTGTAAGGAATAAGATTGTGGTCAAGGAATCTTCAGTTTTACTGACAATGTTTTAATTTTTACAGTGTGAATGTATTAATGAATTCTTGTGTCACTAAAAAAAAAAATGAGTAGGGAAGACTAGCCTTGAGAGTACTGACATGTTTCCAGAGTCCGTGTGCTGATAATCATAAAGTAAAAGCCATCTCATTTGTTTCTATCAACACCAGAAAGCTTAGTTTTGACTAAGCAGGAAATTAAATGATCCCACATTCCTAAAATCCATCACCAGAGTAAAATTTAATAAGTCATAAATACTATTTTAAAAAAGAAGTATTTTACTAATAAAGTTCTTGAGGGAAAACTTTCTAAGCCAAACTTCATCTGTCTTTAATACTGTATATAAGCTTAGTGAGGAAATAGGTAGTGCTTGTGAAATTGGGCTGAAAAGGATAAAGCTCTAAGGCCATGAGATGCAGAACTTCTCTGGTTTAAGCCAGGTCTCTGCTCATGTGAAAACCTATAAAAACACGCTGATTTCTTCGCTACATTAAGATTCATATGCACCAAGATTTCCCTCAAAACTCTCCTCAAATAAGCAGGGTTGGTTGTCACCAAAATTCAGCACCACGTAAATTAAAAGTTGAAAATTTAAAATGGATTGGTCCATATTTTCGTGGCTTAAAGTCCAGAAATGGTGTTACTCTTTTAAAATGCCAATGTTAACATCTATCTTATGGCCATTTTCTCTTATACCAGAGGAAAGACTTCTAAACTAAGCAGCCACAATACCTACCTTGAGGTCTTTCGGGTTTCGAGGTAAAGACTTCGGCTGTTTCTTGATTTTTGTAAAGTTGAACCTGATGCTGGAGTGGAATTTCTCCACTGGCCATTTGCACTCTGGCCAAAGGTTCTTAGATCTCCTGAGCCAAGAAAACTGTCTGAGGAAGGGTTGTCTAAAAGAATAAAAGTTTGAATAATTAGACAAATACCTACAGTAGGAGTTTTCAATATGACTGCAACCATGTCCAACATTGTATTCCAAAGTAATGTGGCATAGTACCATGTCTCTCATGGAAGAAAGATCCCAGTCTCAACTGCCAGTAAAGTCTGCAGTAAGGGAACTTCTACAAACTATAATTGATTCAGCCATACTAACCTGAAAATTGATGAAGGAGCTGAATCCTGCCACAGCCATGTGCCTTATCTGCATCAATGTGACTCCGTGGTGTCCACCAAAAGTCAACATTTTACCCCAACTATATCTTGCAAGCACTCCCAGGCCTGGGCCTGAAAGAAGGTAGGCCAGACCAGTAAGAAAGCAGGTGGAGGGCCAAGGAGAATTGTAATTCAAATGAACAACAGTTATTGCTTAATAAGCAGCTGGTGTCACTTTGTTTTTAATTACCATGTTCACAACTCAGGGGCTCTCTCTAAGAGCAGAGATAACCTCATTGCTGCTTATTCTGGCTGGCTTATGGCAGGAATGACCCATCATATGCATCTGGTTCTGGTATGATAATCTTCAGTCACTTAATGTCATAATCATCAGACATATCAATACTCCCTCCAATGCTTGTTTTTGCAATCCTAAGAAGGATTATATTAGAATCTTCTGACTTGTGGCTTATAAGCTGGGGTAAGAAAAGTTTCTTGAAATTTCAACTAGGACTAGAACAATTTCTAAACCCACCACTCCCTATCAGCGGGATCAGACAATTAAAACAGCACCTTCAAAATAACTTCAGATATTAGGTTATGAAACTCTGAAGAACACCAGGGGAAAAATGAGAATGATAATTGTCTACTTCCTGAATTTTTGCCTAATGCTGACATCGTTTTGAAGATTTTCTGTCAAAGTGGATTACCACAGAATTCTGCATAATATTATGTTATTTCAAATATTTAATGTAGCTCTTGAGATCATATCCAAAAAATAGGGCAGCTGACAAAAATAAGTTTTGTATTGTGGGGGTTTTTTTAGGGCCAGGATTATGAGGATTTAGGATAAATAAGATAGGAAAAAAAGCTGTGGTCAGGGGTGGTGTTAGCACCAGTTGATTCACCAGTGGATGAATCTAATCTAATAATGAAATTTACTTTCAAAATGAATTATAGCCTTTTACCTTTGTAATCAGTATCTGTACTTATAACATCTCTTACTATTACTTTAAGGAAAGAAACAGAAGACTAATAAAAATGAGTATCATTAAAGGACCAGAACATTTTTATCTTTAAATGCAAAGTAATAACAGTAGAAATCTGTCTCTCACACCTTTTTGCTGAAATACGATTAGGGAATTATCTAACTAGAGATGTCTACTTAAGGATTAAGTCTAGCAAAAAATGCAAAATTACCCTGACAAGTGTGAAATTTGAGACTAAGGAGAAGCCAGAGTAGCCTCCTCAGTGGCATTTGACAAAAGCTTCGGCTTTCAAATGCAAGGCGAAAGCACAGGATCGGGCAGTCCGTTTAACCAGAACAAGGTGGTTCTATCCCTACTCAATGAAAGCAATGAACAGTCCAGTACTGCTGATGTAATCAAGCAGAGATAGAGAGGAACCAACATAGGGCTGGAAGACACTTTTTTTAGTGATGGTTTAACCTGGTATTCTGTCACTGTTAAGAGATCAGATTGCAAACACTACAATTAAGATTATTTTTTATGTGCACATATACACACAAAACTATAACAAAATACACCAGAAATTTAATTTGGGTTGTGTTCCAATAACAGAATGATGAGTATTTTTCTACCTTATGAATTTTCTACAAGGACAAGGCAATCCTTTAATGGATAAAATGAAATAAACTTTTATATTTTAAAAAATGTAAGTCAGGCAATCACTAACATGAAAGTAATCATGATCAGTTGCTCTTGTTAACTTTCAGGTTTATTTATTTAGTTATTATAAATAGCAAGATGCTTTAAATCATCTACTAAATGCCAGTTTGACAACCTAATTTAACATATTTTCCAAGCTAAGACGTTGATAACAACTCTAAGCATAAGCAAAATAATTTCTTTTCATCCTTATCTACTTTTCTTTGTTTAGGGTTTAAAATGTTTTAATTTTCTTTTAAATTGTGTTCTTAATAAAATCAAGAGATCTTGAAGTCTGACTAGCATTAAGTATTGAAGTGAAAGATTTGCATTTTCTCTGCTTTCTAAAAAAGCTTTTTTTAATCAATGTTTTTAAATAGGTTAATCATCAGTGGATTAAGGAGCTGATTTTTTAAAAGCTTGATATAGAGAGGCAGAGCCAGTAAAGCAGTAAAGTTCTAGATTCTAAAGTTTTAGGGCTTTCCCATGTTTGTTTTCACCTTGACGGAAAAGAGAATAGCAAGAGAGGAGACAAACACCAAGAGAGTCAGAATGAGAAGACTAAAGCAGGTAAATGGGATACCCACATCTAGTCCAATCAAGCAGTGAAGCTCAAGGTGACTGACTAAAGAAATCAATGTGAGGATTATCGGAACAGAACACATACAAGAGATAATAGAGACAAAATTCTGCAGGATTTAAAATCAATTGGAATGAGTGTGGCAAAGGAACGACATTAAGAAAAGTACATGGTAAAAAGTAGATTTGAATTGAAGATTTTGTTATAAGAAAAAAGTGTATCAACCCTTAGCCTTCACTGATTTAAAATTCTGATTGTCAGAGAGCAACCCTGGAGGTCTAGGACATGCCATACCTTTGTTTGGTCAGGGATTAGATGAAATTTGGTAGGCACAAATCTGAATCCTCTGCTTCAGGCTGTAATTTAGAGAATGAATCTAATAGTTCAGCATCCCCAACAACAATATGGTTGTTATTCATTATTCATCATGTATACAGTAACTATTACGAAGTTTTTTTTGCTTTCCCTTAAAAAAAAAATGGCCTTCAAGTGAGAGACAAAACCTCAGTGTAAGATTTTGATATGAGGATCAATTTACAGTATGAGGACAAACAGGAAAAATCTAACTCTCAAGAATCATGTGACTGAGTAGAAAGGCAAGAATCTGGTCAAATATCACCAAAGTCAAGAACATGAGGATTTGAGATGATCTCAGATACATCCTTCATGAATATTAAGGGTCTAATGAAATTTAAATGGAAAAAGGCTATACAGGGGTGCTTGGGTGACTTAGTCGGTTAAGCTTCCAACTTCAGCTCAGGTCATGATCTCACGGTTCATGGGGTTGAGCCCTACATTGGGCTCTGTACTGACAGCTCAGAGCCCGGAGCTGGCTTCAGATTGTGTGTGTGTCTCTCTCTGCCCCTCCCCTGCTTGTGCTCTGTCTCTGTCTCTCAAAATTAAAGGTTAAAAAATTTAGAAAAAGAAGAAGAAAGAAAGCTATACAATACAGATGTTTTTAAGTCATATTATTTACAACAGCTAAGAATAGTGAGTGTGAGGGGACCTACACTACAGGGAAAATAATGAAGCAAATGAAGGCATGGGCCCATTATCCTAACTCACAGCCCGTTGGGTCCTACTACATTTCTGAATTTAAAATTTTTGGAATTTTAGAAAGATAGCCTGGCATATACTTTATAACATTACAAGGTATAATCTGAAGCTGCACCCTGTAATCAAACATATTGACAGATCTTCAGTGAAATGTGTGGTGATATATTTGTAGTGAAATAAACACTCATATTTACAGATAAATAAAAGACAAATATAGATAGCTCATGTCAATTCATATATGTTTTGCCAAGGAATTAATTCAGGTCAGGTCAGTTTTGATGCCAAATGAATTAATAAAATAATTTTTGGTTTTAAGAGCTTTTTGGATTTTGGAATTGCACATAAAAGCACTGTGAATGTGCGTATTAGTTCCATGGATTATTAGAAATCAAAAAGGTAGATACAAAGAATAACATGTAAACAACTGGAAAAGTAAAAATAAAAATATATGTGCTAAAAAAAGATTATATGTATTGAATCACATGATGTATATACCATGCATGTACACACAGATAAAAATTAGAAAAGGCCAGAGGTGGGTTGTTATGGTCAGCAGATTTTGAGTATAATTTTCTTTATGTGATTGTTTATTATTAAGCAATTCTTTTAAACTACAAGCAAATATTCTACCCAATGGTAAATCAACATATGAAATTACAAGCAAACACAGCCTGAGTTCAAATTGAAATATTAATGATCTCATTTTATCCACTCAACTGTCCTTCCCCTAGGATTACTAATGAGCTGTTCAACCAGATTTCAGGCTCTCTGCTCATCAGAAAGGCCTTTCCAATAATAATGATGGCAGAGTTACTTTCTGAGCCAGTTAACTGATTTTTCCATACAAATTATGCACATACTATGTGGAGACCATTTCCCATACCAAGAGAGGAAATTCAGAGCCCAGGGTAAAGTACCACCCACCTAAATGACATTTAAATATAATATAAATCTAAAAGATCATCATACTAACGTCTTTTTAGGGGAGGAGATCTCATCTTGCTGACAAAGAATCCTGAGGAAGCCAAATAACAATAATTATTATTTGCATTTCATATTTATAATCTCAATTTATCCTTATAAAAATCCCATTAGGGTAGCTTCAATGGTATTACTAATATTCCCATATTTGCAGTAAGGTGAGGTGTTTGAAGAATTAGGAATGAAAAGACATGGGAAGACCACCATAATCTTCCTGGGTTGTACTGCCAGGAAGCTATCCAACAAAAACCTTGGTTTCCCCAAGACAGAGCCAGAAGATAACTGGAAGTCCTAACCTTAGGAAGGGGGCAGATGGAAAGTCAGACAGGCCAAGGACTAGGAATAGCCTAGAAAATGCTGACTTCTGTCATGGATCACAAGCTGAATAGGCAAGCCCTTGAATATGCAAGCATGGCTGTGGCAGGTGCTAGACAGAAACATGTAGTTAACACTTCCTGCCCTGATGGAGGGAATAAGCTTGGGTAGAAATAATTTTTTAGGATTCATGATTTCACGCAAAATAGAAATAGGCTAGCTCTGTGTTTTAAATCCATCCAAAACAAATATCCTTTACATCGTATATACACATTTAAAAAAAAAAGCCAAAACCAAAGCTGTACTGCTTTTCACAATGACATAATGAACAAGTAAGAAAATGGATTCTAAAAACACTTTTCCATTAAAAATATGTGGTTGAGACTAGGTCAGTAAAGTATTATACCAACACTCCTTTCCCACTCACACACACAGTGATGTTTTACTGGAGAAAATACAATTTTGCTTTTGACAATGTTTTCACTTTAGAGATGGTAAACACAAACAATTTGCTAGGAAGAAATCAGAATGGTATAAATGCCTTGACTCCAAGCAATGAGTCATACCTGAATAATAATTTGGATTATAAGCTGCACTTCTTGTAGAACATGTATAAGATCGGTCCAAATTTCCTTCCCTGGAAGGTAAAATCTAAACAAAGCAAAAAATTTTTCTTAAATCATATTTTTCACAATAAAATGGGATAAAATGTATCATTAAACAAGATTATGACATATTTCAATATTCAGTATAATTTCTATATAAGGAAACTATATACTAATAAGAAAGAAAAATGCACAATCTAATGAAATGATTGAGGCTTCAAGGGGAAAAATGGGCCAAGTATCTGTTGTACAACTTAATGCAAAGAATGCTCATTACAAGGTAAATATTCATGTAGTATATCCTATTCGGAAAACCAGCTGTTATCATTTATCAAAGAGGGTGACAAAATGAACCTGGTTTTAAATCTTTTAATAACTTCATACAGAAGTTCTTAATCAGGGGTGGGGCTGCACCCCAGTACTAATCTGGAAATGTGTGGAGATATATTCAGTTAAATTATTAAAAAATGATTATTAGGGGCAGATACTACAGGTATTTAGTGCCCAAGGGTCGAGAATGCTAAACACTCTGCTATGCTTGGTAGAGATTCACACAGCAAAGAATTGTCTCATCCATATTAGTAATGGCTTTCTTACTGAGAAGGACTCCTTTATTAGAATGCTTTAAGGTGCAAATAAACCAGCTGGAGATCTTTTTTCTTTTTTAAAAAATTTTTTCATTTTAGTTCCAAATGTACACCACAATTATCCAACTTTTCTATATGTTATGCTATACTTACCACAAATGTAGCTATGATATCTCACACTATATTCCCTATGCTGTGCCTTTTATTTCTGTGACTTACTCATTCCATAACTGGAAGACTCTATATCCCACTCACCTTCACTCATTCTGCTCCACTCCCCTCCCTACAACCATCAGTTTGTTCTCTGTATTTATAGATCTAATTCTGTTATTTATTTATTAATTCATTTGTTTTGTGTTTTAGATTCCACATGAGTGAAATCACATGATATTTGTCTTTCTCAGTTTTTTTCACTTAGCGTAATATTCTCTAGGTCTATCCATCCTGTCACAAATGGCAAGATTTCACCCTTTTTATGGCTATATAATATTCCATTGTGTATATATATGCCATTCACCTATCAACGGGCATTTAGGCTGCTTCCATATTTTGGCTACTGCATAAATAATGCTGCAATAAACAGCGGTGCATATATCTTTTTGATTTAGTGTTTTCATTTTCTTTGGGTAAACACCCAGTAGAGGAGTTACTGGATCACATGGTATTTCTATTTACTAGCTGGATAGTTATAAAACTATAGATTCTGACTGAGGAGGTCTGGGGTGAGGCCTGAGATTCTGCATTTCCAAGAAGCTCCAAGGGATGCTGCTGCTGTTGGTCTTTTGAGAAACTACATTCTTTATAGCACAGGGAAATCTCAGAGCTTCTGTATACTTACAAACNTCCCAGCAATTTTAAGACACTAGTGTAATTCATTAATTAAGGGAAGAAAATTATTCCTAACCTGATGGTCAGAAAGTGAAAGCTGGTCCTCTGGAAAACCTGTTTGTCCCAGGAGATGGGTTTTGAATATGGAGTTGTGGTTCACTAAAGTTACTTCTCCAGCATCCATCCTCATCCTATCAGCAATATCATCTGGGAAAAGAATCCAAAATTAGTTCAAGTCATATAATTCTTTAATAGCTACTTTCCTATCAACAAATCTTTTACCTGATAAAAATGATTCCCAAAGAACAGCTCTATAGTCAAATAAAACCTCTTTCATAACTAACCATTGGCCAGCAATCTCAAAATGTCATTGTCAAAAAGAGGCCTGTGTGCAGAAATTAGCTCTTTTGGAATTGAGTGAGATCATTTGCCAAACAGTTCAAAACCTGTTACAAATATTTTTTAAAAAACACTTAACTCAAACTTTTTTTAAAAAATGAAATTTTCCCTAAAGAAATTTTGAATGTTTTAGCTAGAAAAACAGTAACTATTAAAAAAAAACAGGGAAAAAAATTTCACCATTCAAAAACAAACACTGTTAACAACTGTTTATTTCCTTTGTCTAACTTAAAAGGTGCTTTAAAAATTAATCCACCTGAACTGTCTTTTCTGCAAAGAGTATAATGTATACACACGGTTCTGGACAGATTATAATATTGTGGCAGAACCTTACTTTATAACCACCTTTGAGACCTCTGTTAGTATAAAACTTAGAATAGAAACAAATGAGAGTGACAGAATTCAGTGACTTACACTGACATCAGCAATTAGAAAAAAGGGAAACAAATGACCAGGTAAGAGAGAAGGTAGACTAAGTAAAAGGAAAAAACAGAAACAAGAGAGAAGACTAATGTGACTCTAAAAGGAGCTCATGGGATGTTATAAGATGTAGAAGATCTAACTGTATAAATTGTTCAACTATTCCTAATTGGCTGCTGGCCTGACCTTGTATCGATCCCCTGTCTAGACAAGAACTATGAATAGTGCAAAATGTTGCGATCACAATTAATTCTCAATGTTACCAGCTAAGTGAAATTTAAAAATTTACCTTAATCAAATTATTTATCACATAGAAGGTGGTATAACATAATACGAAAGAACAAGGGCTCTGAAACCAAGCTGCCTGAGTTTAAATTCTGGCTCTGCCAGTTATAGTTGCTTCTTAACCTCTGTGTCTTAGTTTTCTTGTTGATAACACCCTTGTAAGGCAGTTGTAAAAAAACTAAATGAATTAATATATTTTAAGCACTCAGAACAGAGCCTGGCACATAGCAAATGTTTTCTAGTGTGTATTTGGCTTTTTCAATACAATGAATGAGAAAATGCTTCCAAATGATGCTATAAACAATGTCTCAACCAAAAGAAAATTGTCTGGTGTTATGCCATTACAAAATCAGTTTGAGATCTCCCTTAAGATTATTATTGAACACAAAGATGCAAATACTGAAAATGCTAAAAAAAACAAAAACAAAACAACATTCTTTCGTTCCAACTTAACTAATCGGAGTACCTAAGAGACTAAATTACTACTTCATAGTTAGACTTACCCATGTCAGGTCTTTTCACATCACTGACTTTAGCAAAGATACAAAGTCCTATAAAGAAAGACAGAAAACAGAAATGTGACATACTGGCACACCTCTTTCATACAATTATACAAGAGGAAGCCACTCAAAGTGACACCTGTGTTCTTAAGGAGAGAAAAATATAAAATGGTAAGAGATGACTTGATAGGAAGACACTATAGACACTAAAACACTAAAACTAGCCTGAGACAATTCGAAACATTTCCAGAACCTGAGCTGTATTAGACAGCAATTACGGACTACCTACAGAATCACAGAACATTACAGCAAGAAGCAAATTGGCAAGAAGCAAGTTGGGAGTGGCACCCCTTTGGAGACTAATCCATATATGGTCATAAAGTTAGTGCCTGCACTGAAATTACAACCTGGAAATTCCTCACAAACCATTGCTTTGGTACCTCATGCTACACCATTTAATTAAAAAGTGAGGGCCAAGGGGGAGAAGGGGGGAAACTGTGGGGGAGAGGGAGAGAGGCAAACCATGAAAGACTCTGAATACTGAGAACAAACTAAGGACTGATGGGTGTTGCGGGGGGAAGGGGAGATGGGCATGGAGGAGGGCACTTGTGGGGATGAGCACTGGGTGTTACATGGAAACCAACTTGACAATAAACTATTTGTAAAAAAAAAAAAAAGAAAAGAAAATTAAAAAACAAAAGTGACAGATCTTGTGGTGGTCCTATCAGACTTCTTTTCTACAAGTTTAATTCAGTGGCCAAACATAAAGCTACTGATACTCTCAGAGTAATCAAGGAATACTTCCCAGTTGTACTAAAGTACTTTCTCTCCCATCACTAATCAACTGCTATAAACCAAAGCCCCTTTACCTACATGAAATTTTCTCCTCTGATCTATCTAATTTTTCCAGAAAAAAGAAGTTTAAAGCCTAACTGTGTGGAACTAAGTTAAGAAACATATCCTTGGCATACATGCTTCAGGGCAGATAGAAAAGGAGACTAGGGATGGTAGCAGTCACACTTGTTACAATCATAATCCCATTACCATACTTAAATTTTTTTTAATTTTTGTAATGTTTTATTTATTTCTGAGAGAGAGAGAGAGAGAGAGAGGCAGCATAAGCAGGGGAGGGTCAGAGAGAGGAGACGCAGAATCCGAAGCAGGCTCCAGGTTCTGAGCTAGCTGTCAGCAGAGAGCCTGACGCGGGCTTGAACCCACAAACCATGAGATCATGACCTGAGCTGAAGTCGGACACTTAACCAACTGAGCCACCCAGGCGCCCTCATATTTTAAAAAATTTTTGAGAGAGAGTCCATATGCATGCACGCACAAGCAGGGGAGGGGCAGGAAGAAAGAGAGAATCCTGAGCAGCCTCTGCACCCAGCGCAGAGCCCAAGGCAGGGCTCAATCCAGGCCCCTGAGATGACCTGACCTCAAATCAAGAGTCGGTCGCTTAACCAACTGAGCCACTCAGGTGCCCCACCATACTTTAAAAAGATTGAGCACATCATCAACTTTAGTTTATCATTAACTTTAGCAAAATCAGGGCTTCAATCTACTAAGGACTGGATGATGATAACAGGTATTCCTTATGGTCACAATAACAAAGTGCATGCACAAAGGAAGCCTGCTTGAGCTTTTCTTGGCATACCTACAGACTAAGCAGAGCAATCATCTGATTACCCAGGATTGCTGAGGAGTGTTCCCAAAGAATTTAAGGCTTATATTAAGGATTCAAGTATGTTTCCAAATGCTCAACTTAACAAAGGGCTTCTATTTGGAAATTTCCCAGGTATTTTTTCCCCTTTTTCCTTCTTAAATAAAACAGAATTCCCTGGGTTCCCCATTAATAATTAAAGCCCCACATTTACCTTTTAATACAAATACATCCAGCTTCTTCAGTGGCTTAGGTTATTTTCTTTTTGTAACCTGCATTTACATTAGAAGTAGGGATATTTTACTCCAAGATTCAACACAGAAATGCTGGATCTGGAAATGTTAATGCCACCAAATTCTTATAAGTCTAAGATTTTTTCTTCCTTTTAAGAAAAGTATTCTGGGGCACCTGGGTGGCTCAGTCAGTTAAGTGTCAGACTCCTGATCTCGGCTCAGGTCATGGTCTCATGATTTATGAGGCTCTACACTGAAAGTGCAGGGCCTGCTTGAGATTCTCTCTCTCTCTCTCTCTCTCTCTCTCTCTCTCTCTCTCTCTCTCTCTTTCCCCCCCTCCTTTCCCCCCTTCTCTGCTCATGTGCGCTCTCTCTCAAAAATAAAATTTAAAAAAGTATTTTAACAATATCTCTTAGTTCACATCGCTCATTTAATTTACTAAAAGAATATAAGCTGTTACAGCTATTCAGGTGAAGTCAAGTTAATAGCTGGACACAAAATAATAGGAAATCTGAAAGAAAAAAAAGACGGCAAAGTCTCAACAGTAACAGAATGTAACAAGTATGGCAAAACATGTATAAGCTTACACACAAACAGGTGACTATAAGAGAATGTTTAGAGCTACAAGGAAGTGACTACAAAGTATATACTGAGGAGAGGCAATTAGCTTTATCCAGGACCAAATGTGGTTAGAATAATTTATGATATGAGAAGGGAGTGGAAATATGTAAATTATCATGTGAATCAGTCTATTCTGAACTCTGGATATGTATACAATCCAGTTCGTAGTATACACCTTGTATTTGTTTTTATTTCTCATATTTTTACATGTAATCTCTCCCAATTAGACTCTAACACTTCAACACTGTAACACCTTAAAACACCAAGTATTCAACTCCTTTCATACACATTTACTGTGCACCAACTACATAAAAGGTACTAGGAATACAAAGATGATAAGAAATGATCCCTGCTTCTGAAATACTGTCTAATGGGGGAAACCAGATCCATAAACAGATACTTATAGCAAGAAAATAAAGCTGGTGCAATTGGTAGGAGGCATGGGAGTCAGGTAAAGATTTTCAAAGCAGTAGTCCAGAGTTACATCACCTTGGCCTTAAGTGGCAGAACCTGTTTTTTAATCCATTTGTTCCCTCTAGATTTAACTCATCGGATGGGTGACATGAAGACCATGTTTGCAGTCGGGATAAACTGGAATCAGGGGAAAAATGAAGGACTTCTCAAGATAAAAATGAAAGGCGGCTTTCAAACTGTGACTAAAGGGATCTCTAAGTTGCAAGAAGATTAAGCGATCATGCTTAAGAGATGCTTAGGGTTTTACTGTAACTGTAATTTCAAATTCTGTGTGATCTTTCAACAGGAAACACAAACTAGCTCCACAAAGACTGCGGAGATGGTGTGATCTACTCCATTCAGAATATCCAGTTAGAACAAAGACGCGAAGTAAAATAAGTGGCAGCCTATATAAGGCTTTATATAAATTGTATAAGAATCAACGCCCCCCCCCCATAAGTGTACCATACGTGAAGTGAAATGACCTCAACAAGGCTGACTTGAAAGTGATAAAGGAGTAAGTTACTGCCAACGAGATAGTGAAAATACTGCAAAGGCACCGATAAACACAAATCACCAAACTGAAGAGAACCGGGCATATACCCAGGGAGACCACGATAGGGCACACGAAGAAAGAGACGGTTCAAGGGAATTACCAGGAGGCGATGAGCCAGGTAAGAAAACCGTGGCAGTTAAGGGGGTTTTCATAACCTGGGCAGGAGGGTCCAGACGTTTCTTTCTGTTGGTGGCACACTAGCGATATCCCATCTCAGGGAGATACCACAGAGTAAAAGAGTTGGAGAAATGTTTTCGTGAGACGCAGAAGTAGTCGAGAAATATCACTCGGGTCTCAAGAAGGCGGGAGGTTAAGCAGGTGTAACAGAAAGCTGAGCTTCCCGGTGAAAACAGCTTTCCCTTGAGAGAAGACCCTGCTCGGGCGGGAAAGCCCTGAAATCCCAACCGGCCGTTTTTGCCACCAGGCGGGCTGGGCGCCGAGACGGGGCCTGGGGTAACGGCAAGGGAGACGGCCTCTCGCCGGCCCAGGAGAAGGAGGCCTGAAGGAACGGCCTCGGGAAGCCTCCCNTGGTCCCAGGGGGCGGGGCAGAGGAAAAAGCGCCGTCCCCACAGCCCTCCCTGCTTCCGCCCAGCCCAGCCCAGGCCCCTGGGCCCGGACCGGCACTGCCTCCCGGCCCAGGCTCCCTCCATCCTCCCCCCTCCCCCAGCTTCCCGCCGCCACTCACCGAACCGGAACCGGCTGCTATGCGNGAGGAGGGGGGGGTGGGGCGGGAGGTCAAAGAGCAGAGTTGAGGACCCGGGGGACGCCTGCGCAGTGTGGCCAGGCCTGAGAAGCCCAGTTAACATCTAAGGCTGAAAGTCAAAGTTTCCCTGTTCCCCTTTCAGTTTGGGATTTTTCTCGTTCCCGTTCTCGGATTACTGTTAGTGTGCCTGTCGTCCTTCGCTTTTTTCTGTTCCCTCGATCCCCTTGCACGCCGTCTTCTGGTTCCGCTAGGCGATTTTTGCTTTCGCTCTGGTTTCCATGGCAGCTTTTTGCTGTGGCCGTCAATCGGCGGGAACTTGTGTCCGCTTTGCCGGATGTCGATCTTAGAGCTAACTCGAGCTCTATACCGTGTTTTATTGAGAATCACGGAACGTTAGTGCTTGTAGTGGTTGTGGGAAATGTTTTAGTCTAACAGTTAAAGAGAAGTGAAGTCGTTTCCCAAAGTTATAAAGTGCATGGGAGATCTGGGACTAGGAAACAAGTCTTTTAACTTGCAGGCCTGTATCCTTGGCACTACATCATGCTTGATTGGCCATTCGGGAAAAGAAAAAAAAAAGCAGCTTGGGATTACTTTAGGTTAGATTCTGAAAACGTGGGTCCACCAGAGATCTACTTTTCTGAGTAAAAATAGAAAAGGATCAAGGAGTCCGCCCTCTGAAGAACTAAATGGCCCCAGAGTTGCTCCTGTGACTGAATTGACTAACATGTAATCTGTGCCCTACTTTTAAAAGAAAATAATGGGAAAAACTACGTTTGTTCATGCAGACTTTTTACAGTCCTTCAACTTGGCCTCTGGACTAGAGGCCTGTCTAGAAGTCTTGGAGAAATGCTTCTGAGTAGACCCTCTAGACCTCAGAAGTCTGAGCTCAGACTTAAAAGAATGGGAGTCTCTGTAGGCCCCAACCTTTTACCTACTGTGGAAAAAAAGGAGATCCTTACTGAATTCAGGAGATCTTGCCCTGTCAAATACATAAAAGTAGATTATTTGTATCACTTCATATGCTGATATCTACATATTGTCATGTTCTAAGCCTTTAGTATTGGGCATACCTGATCCATGTCAGTTTTGTCCATCTTAATCGTTCCACAGATCTGTTCATATGGATTAAACTCTGTCTCTGTTTCTAGGAGACAACCATGCATAAAGAGGAATTTCATCTGAAATTTTTCATGTGTGTGATTCAGTCTCGTGGGTTAGTCAGGACTCCTCAGAGCACAGGTACCATTGTCTCCTGATCATACTCTAGTGACAGATGGGTTCTCTTGCAGGAGTTTCAATACAGTCTTACTAGCCTAAACTTACTAGTCTAAATGTAGGTTTTAGGGGTCAACTGACTTTATTCCATTCCCACTGTAGTAAAATATTTGTCACTGAGTCATGTCTCTTCCTTGCACAAGGTGAGCTTTTGGTCTGTTGTGGGAATAGGCCCAGGCAGATAATAAGGACTTGGGAGTTGAGGAAGAACAAAATTTATAGCACATGACCTGGTAGTTGATTTCTCTGTCCTTTGTAAATTATTTTAACCTTTCTAGGCTCATCTGTGGGAGTCCTGGTTATAATTGTAATTGATATTCGAAAACCTATAAGATAGAATCTCAAAGAAAAATGGCTTTCTATTCTACCTCAGTCTCAAAGTATCTACTTATATGTTCTGCTTTTCTCTCACTTATATCAAAGGAGTAGAACCTTTTTAAGATACAATAATATTGAGAAAAGTCATCACTTCTCTAATTTTTCACTGGATTGGGGGAAAAAGGCCCTGGACAGCTGAGAGTTACAGAGAAAATTAAGGAGAGTTAAGTAGCACTTCCTTCCCTGAATCCCACCTTGAGAATAACGTAGAGATACTGCTTTTCAGGGGGAGAAGCTTCGACTTCCAGCATGCTCATACAAAAGTCATCACCTGAGATAGACAACATGAAGTACCTATATGCTACGGATGATCCAGGCAGTGTGGAAGGCATACCTATTTTGAAAACTGGTGAGGCATGTGGTTAAACAAGGGGGTGGGGAGAGGTGGAAAGGAGTATTAGAAAATGAAGTTTATGCATTAGAAATTAGGATACAACTACCAAATTTGAAATATGAATTAAGACAATGGAGAAAATGTGTGTGTGTGTGTGTGTGTGTGTGTGTGTGTGTAGGGGACATTGAGAGAGAAAAAGAATAGGAGATCATCTGGGAAACTAGAAAGAAGGACAGTTCTCTCTATGAAGAACACCTTGATTTAGTCAGTTGTAATTCAGTTGGTTCCCTCATAACTGTAAGGCACTAATCTAGTTTATCCTATTATCAGCATCCTGGATATGTAAAAATGGAACTCAATGGATTATATAAAGGAGTTATTATATTGCAAAGCAATTCCAAATATTGTAAAAAATATTCACCTTAGGAATCCATTTAATAACAAATTTCTGTTGTATATTTTAAGCAGTGTTTAACTCATAAACAATGTATATGAAACATCAGAAACACATCTCTAAATTTCCTCTCAAATGAAATACATCTATATTGGAGTCAGTTCACTGCAAACATTTATTGAGTCCCCCCTATGTGCCCAAAAATAGACTAGAAATGATAGTGACATTGTAAATATATTATATATAAGACATAACCTTATCATTTTTCTAATAGTTTACAGTCTTACAGATTATTTAGTCCAACTCCTTATATTTCAGGAAGAAATTCAAGTCTAAAGTGATTTTCCTCAAGAGGTTGAATTCATTGGAGTAATAATTCTTGGCACCTGTGAAATATATAGCAGCATCTATTCAATAATTTTTTGAGCAGTTACTTTTCAAAGTCATTATACTAGGCTCAATAGCTGCGAACACAAACTAGCATTTTCCCTTTCCCCCAGAAGCCTCTGATCAAGAAGGGAGTAAGTGAAGAGCTTGATACTTTTTAGTGAGTAAGTGAAGTGCTTGATACCTTTGGTTCGAAATGTTGAATTTCGAAAGAGGATGCCACAGACATGCAGGGCAGGGAGGGACCAGCTGAGTGCTTAGGCAGAGTCCACTGAACTCTAGCAGGGCATCACGTAGGCAGGGCACCATGGTCCAAGAGCCAGTCCTAAGCTTTGAAATGCATAAACTGTAGCTTAATTCAGTCTCATTAGTGAACCTATAGTTAACCATACTCACAAGAAAATGGTTCATACACAAGAATATCAACTTATTAAGATATTGGAACAACGTATGCCTATATATGACAACTGTGTGTGGTCTGGGTCCCTTTAATCAGACTTGCTTTGCCCCTCCATAAATAGCTGCTACGGGGGCACCTGGGTGGCTTAGTCTGTTAAGCGTCCGACTTTCGCTTAGGTCATGATCTCGCGGTTCGTGTGTTCGAGCCCCGCGTTGGGCTCTGTGCTGACTGCCAGCTCAGAGCCTGGAGCCTGTTTCAGTCTGTGACTCCCTCTCTCTCTGACCCTCCCCTGCTCGCGCTGTCTCTCTCTCTCTCTCTCTCTCTCTCTCCTAGAAATAAATAAAAAAACATTTAAAAAAGTAAATAGCTGCTACGTACAAAAAATAAGCCCAGCTGGTGGCCTTGTCCTACAGTTCCTTGAATTTGTATAGATTGTTTCTTATTCCCTTATCTTCTCTGCTTTTCTCATTCTCATTTTGCTCTATACCTGATACTCACCTCAGACTCCCTTCTCTCTGATGACTCATTTGGACCCGCTTCTCTGGTTTGAGCTCAGCATTATCCCACGGAAAAAAAATTCTGATGTTAACTTCTGCCTTGAAGCACAGAGACCTCAGGTAGGAGCTACAGCGAACCCTTCCAGCTTTCCCGCTAGAGATGGAGAATCAGTATTGGGACCCCTGTTCCTGCTTATCTGCCTCTCTCCCTGCCTGCTTCCCTTTCTTTCCTTCCTTCTTCCCTTCCTCCTTTACTTCCTCCTCGCCTACCTTCCTCCTCCTATGTATTCCTTCCAAGAAAATTGGTAGAGCACATACTATGTCAGGCACTGTAGTTGGCACTGGGAATAAAGTAGCAAACAGAACAAGTACATTGCCTACCCGAATGAAGTTTCTAGTCTTGTGGGAGTGAGACAGTAATCACATAATCACACAGTGAGATTATTCAAATGGTGCTAATACTATGGAAAACAATAATATCACATAATTCGAGTGTAAAACTAGGGTGCCTAATCTGGCCTGAGAAGTTGGAAAAACTCTTTCTAAGGAAGTCCTGAAAGATGAGTGTGACTTAGCCAGGAAGGGAGGCAAGAAGAGCTTTTTGGGAAAGAAGATAGTAGGATCTAAGTTGAGAAGGAGTTTGGCTCATCGGAGGAGTAGAGAAGACCAGTAGAACTTGGGTGAGGGAAGAGTAGCTGGAGAGTAAACTGTAAGGATGGTATAAGAGCCAAATCATGCTATGCCTTCTAGGTCTTACCACTCCTGAGCTATGGGAAATCACTGAAGAGTGACAGGATTTAGCCCCTGGGTTGAAGATGAATCGGAGGGGGCAAGGAGTGGTTACCTGCTCTGGTGGGATGGGAACTGCCACTGTCTTCCTCCATTTCTCACATAGGGCATGAGTGAGGAAATCATGCCATCAAATAGTGTGGTTGGCAGAGGTCAGCCCACAGCTGCTGATGCCAAAACACCCCAAAACCCTGGCCTCGCGTTCCTCTGCTGCTGCTAGCCCGAAGATGCATAGGGACTCCTTCCAGGATGGTCAGCTCCTTGCTCCAAGGGAGGCTGTATGTGGACATGCTGAGCTCTAACCCTGAAGAAAAATGGAATACATTTTGTTTCTATCTCACACGTGGCAGGGAAGCAGTTGCAGTTACTATTTTCTCCAAAACCCTGCCCATTAGAATAGACAGCTCTGCCTATACTATGATGAGGCAGGCCGTGTGTGTGTGTGTGTTTCTGACCTTTAGCGGGTCGGTTCCCAACATAGGGAAGCCATTTGTTCCTGCAGTGGGGCACAGCAAGGGAGTGAGTCACCCAAGCTCTAACCTTTGCAAAGAATGGTGGTTAGAATTCCCAGAGAGCCGAGAGTGTGAGACAATCACCTCCAGCAGAAAGGCTCATGGGAAGCAGGTAGCTTTGTGGGCCAGACTCTGGTCCAGCAGATCCAGCTGCCCGCTAGACCTAGAGCCTCTCCTCTGCATACACCTCACCTGTTCACTGATGGACAGCCGGCCTTGGTAACCTGTGACTCCTGAGATGACTCTATATTGAGGTGCAAATGAGGGAGCATGCCAAGATAGTTGTGTTACACCCATCTGCCCCTGTGTTACTACTTCTCCATGGCAGGGTAAGACCTTACTACCAGATTTATCACTTCAGTTAGGCTCTCTGTTACCAGCATTGTCCAAGTTCCCACCATCATTCTGTTCTTTTAACAGTGGGACTGTCAAAACTGCTCATGCCCTGGTTTATGCAGACCAGGGCATAAAGTTTCTCCAACACTGTGAATGCAACTGATATGTAAAGATGTCATCACGGGGCACCTGGGTGGCTCAGTCGGTTAAGCAGCCGACTTCAGCTTAGGTCATGATCTCACGGTTTGTGGGTTCGAGCCCTGTGTCGGGCTGTGTGCTGACAGCTCGGAGCCTGGAGCCTGCTTCAGACTCTGTGTCTCCTTCTCTCTCTGCCCCTCCCCTGCTCATGCTCTATCTCTTTGTCTTTCAAAAATAAATAAACATTAAAAATTAAAAAAAAAAAAAAAAGATGTCATCACAGCCAAAGTTTCTTCCAAGCAGGGTTATGCTTGTTTTCTGTGTCAGACACAAGATTCTCCATATACAGATGCCATGTTATAAGTGACCCAAGAACCTGTACCTTTGCTAAAGGAAAATCAGTAGGAGTTCTGCCTCTGTAAAGATCATCTTAATCTCAGCTAGTTGGATTCAACATTGATCTCCTGGTCCCAACCTTCTAGGACCAACTGCAGAGAACTTAAGTTCTCATGAAGCTGAAACTATCAGGGCTCTTCAAATGTCAACTGAACTGAGAAGATCATTGAGTAAGAAAATAGCCTTACAAATTCTCTTCTTTCAGTCAAATATGCAAGGTTACCATTAGACCTGTGGAATACTTTTTTTTCCATCTTCCATTGATCAATAGAGAAAATCTTATGCATCCCCTTAGGCCATCCTACTCTGGGTGGTCCCCTATCAAACTGCCTCTTAGTCAACGCAGATAAATAGACTTAAGAACTAAAGGTATATTCCTTGGAATACGTGCTTACTAAAACAGCTAACCCTTTCGCACGCTTGATGAGGTATTAGTGTATCTAACTAAAAGACTCCAGGATTGCCTTATGTAATGATTACTATTATTTCTGTTCTGATACGTCCCCCCCAAAGCTTACCTCCTTAAGGAAAGAAAATGTTTATCTGGTCTAAGCTTAAGGCTACATACCGTAGCTGAAGAATTTGTTTTCCTCTGCCCTAATCAAGAACTGAAGGTAGTGTCTTCAGCCTGTAGTAGGGGTCATCTTATTATCTGTGACTTGTTTCCTGAGCTACCTTTCCCAAGAATTTGATAGTATTTGGTGAAAATGACTTCATAGGAGCCATCCAAGCCATTTAGGCATGCAAGTTCATTTTTTAAGTGATGGTGCTCTCAGACCTCCACTTGGAATAACTGTTCTCAAACTTTATTGTGCATCAGAATACCTGGAGGGCCTGTTAAACCACATTGCTGAGCCCCCACCCCTAGAGTTTCTGATTCAGTAGGTTCCAGGTTGGACCCAAGAATGTGCATTTCTGACAAATATCCAGGTGATGCTGAACCTGCTAGACTGGCACTGTCTTAAACCAGTGCCTTACATCAGAAACATTAGCATTAGTGGCTGATGGAGGCTGCTCTGTCTCCAGGAGTCTTCCTATCCCAGCCAGAGCCAAAGGTGAGTCTCCAGTGCAGACAATGGTTTTATGCCTATGCCCACGGTCTCTCCTTAAGGACTTTCCATTCTGGCAGAAGAAAACAGATAATGACTAGATGACATCCAGGAGTTGTGTAGAAGTGAGAGCACCAGATAGATGTTTCAACTCAGAGAGAGGTTCATACCCAATTTCTGTATGTATTTCACATCAATCCGCCACATCATTGTAGCCCATTTACAATTCTGTGTCAAGATTTCCCCCAAAGGAAATCTTAGTGATCCTCTGGTATGATACTCCTACTTTATTCCTGCCTCAAGAACCTTTGCATTTGCTATTCCCCCTATCTGAAACCTGTTGCTCCAAATGGTAGCATGGTTTTCTTTCTTGTTTGTTCAAATCTCTTCCTAGAATGTCATCTCAGCAAGGTTTTTCCAGTCTACCCTATTTAAGATAGCACCTTTGTCACTCTGCTTCTTTCTTTTTTTAAGTTTACTTATTTATTTTGAGAGAGAGCAGGTGTACAAGCAGGAGATGGGCAGAGAAGGAGACAGTGAGAGAGAGAGAATCCCAAGCACGCTTCACTCTGCCAGCACAGAGCCCGACACAGGGCTCAAACTCACAAAGTGACCTCAAACCGTGACCTACTGAAACCAAGAGTCAGATGCTTAACCAACTGAGCCACCCAAGTGCCCCTGTCACTCTGCTTCTTTGCTCTGCTTTATTTTTCTTCAAAGCACTTATCACTACGTGATTAATTTGTTTATTATCTCTTTTCCTCACGAGAATGTAAGCTCCATGAGGACAAATTTTTTTTTCAATCCTGGATCCCCTTGAGTCTAGAACAGTGCCTAACATGTTATAGGTGCTCAGTGTTTGCTGACTGAATATGTGAAACCTATAGTATGCTATTTCCTATTCTCCTGGGTTAGAGTCACACCTGGACAACTCCCATACCTACTTCTCATTCCTAAGTGTCCTGGTACACTATTACTAGCATCATTAACATCATCTTCATCACCTCATCACAGTGGTCTAAATATAGATCTGTACCCATTCTATAGTCTGTACCCATTCCATAGCCATAACACCATCCTTGTGATAAGAATGGGCTCATGAGTATGGTATACATCATCTTATTTATTGGTCCCCCTGCCCCCGATCTGTGCCAGCCTTAGGTAACCATTGTCAAAGAGATCTTCTGTCTTCGTGATCCACTCAACTTTCTAGAAATAATGTCTAGCCTTATACTGGTTTGGAGGGTACTGACCAAAACTTTCTATGTCTTCATTTACCTACCCACGACTCAGGAGAGCTAATGGTTAGAGCATATGAACCACGTACTTTAGAATATTTCAGCTGGTTTATTGAAGTACCCTTCCTGGGGCGCCTGGGTGGCTTAGTCAGTTAAGCGTCCAGCTTTGTCTCAGGTCATGATCTTACAGTTTGTGGGTTCAAGCCCTGCATCGTGCTGTGTGCTGACAGCTAGCTCAGAGCCTGGAGCCTGCTTCAGATTCTGTGTCTCCCTCTCTCTCTGACCCTCCCCTGCTCATACTGTCTCTCGCTCTCAGAAATAAATTTAAAATATTTTTAAAAATTAAAAAAAAAAAAAAGAAGTGCCCTTCCTATCTAGGTCCTGTAGACTTATCTCTAAACATCTTTGGATACTTCTCTATTCCAGAATCCCTCATTTTATAATAACTATAATTTTTGCACCTACTCTTTGCCTAGACTTCATGCCAACACCTCAATAGCTAACTGATATCTGGAGAGCTCTGTGAAGTCCAAGAGGACCTTCTAAATACCTTCCTGTTCTCTGAGGATTAATATAAAGAATATGCCTTTTGTTGTTTGGTACCAAGGCATGACATACGAGGTGAGATATCATTTGGCTTTTCTCTGTGCATATTAGCTTTTCCTGACATGCTAAAAACAGGAAGACCACCACCAGATAGTACAAGAAAGAAGAAACAGTGGATTTTAACCACATGGCCTTCTCAGTCCAGCTGGACCTTCTTTTGGGTTCAGTCCTTTTGTTTCCCCTCACTCTGTCAAGTCCTCTAAATCCAGAATTTTAGCTACCAACCTCAACAACTGAATAACGCTGATTATAGTTTGGACAAAGTTCTAGATTTCCACCAGTCCCTTAGCTACCTATATCATTAGAACGGGCATAAGCCCCCTTGAGAAGCCTATTAGAGGGCCCCAAGTCCTCTTCCAGTGCAAACCCAGGACATTTCAGCTTTCTCCTTTAGAGGAAGTGTCCAGAGTATCCTTTTTCAGCCCCATTAAACCATACCAGCAATGAAAGTAATCTTAGAATGAGTTCAAATTCAGCTGCTGGCTTAGTTTGGTTCCCTAGAGAATTTGTTGGCCTCATCTCTTTTTTGACTATCTAACTTGCTGCTTTGCTCTTGTGATTCCTGATCCTAAACTCTGATAAGCTGTGCAATTTTCTCCTGACACTTTTCTTAAGCACCCTAGCTTGTATGGCAATGCTTAGACTTCTTCCTCAACCCCCTCTTCCTTAGTCACCAGACTATGTTTACCTGTAGGCTTCATGCACCAACAGCCTGCCGTGAGGGATGCTTCTCAGCCTCCATCATTAGAGGGATGAGGCTTGCACATATGTCATATTTCCTAGAACTGTCCAGATCTCAAAACTCTCTCCCATCATCAATCTGCGATCAAATTATATATCCACATTTTGATATGTAAGATAAATCAACCATAGCTAGCTAAAATGCCTTTTCCAGGTTGTTCACGGTCCTTAGAAACTGTATTTGAAATAAAAGTTGGTTAATAAACAGAAAATTAGGTAAAAGCAAAACATAGGGGCTTGGAATTTAGGATTAAAATGAAAGAAAATCCATTTTTAAATAGCTAATCACTGTTTAATTACATCACCCATCTCTCTAATGCTGGAATATTTGTATCCCTTAGTGTCTTACTCTGGAATAGTATAAATAAACACTACCAAATTCTTACTATCCAGGTTTCATTTTTTTAAATCCATTTACCCTCAAGTAATATATTCATGTCATAAAAATTTGGTATATTATAATGTATTAGTACATTTAATTATATCCCAGGTCCAGTGAAATGTAAACTTTCTGTGAACCTTTGATAGTCCCTCTACATTTCAATTCCATAGAGTTTATTATAACTCATTATCTGGCACAGTGGCTAGCATATAATGAGTCCTCAATAAATGTTTGTTGAATGTATGAATTAATAATGAATAGGGATTTCTCGAGATTCTTATTAGGAGACATTCATATAGGGGCACCTGGGTGGCTCTTGATTCTGGCTCTGAGCTGACAGCGTGGGGCCTGCTTGGGATTCTCTCTCACCCTCTGTTGCTGCCCCTTCCCAGCTTGTACACACTTTAAATAAATAAACAAACAAACAAACAAATAGTTGTTTAAAAAAAGTGGAAGACATTTATAGCTATTTCCTAATATGATGTGTTTCTTCCATCAGCTATCTCTATTTTGTGTTGGTTTTTACTAGTATAATTCTCAGAAAATAACATCTTTAAGTTTGAAGATTGCACTAAGATGACCATAAGTAAGGCTTAAGTACTTCTAAGAAAATGCTTCAGTTCTGGGACTCCCACCCCCAACTGACCTGAAGGTTCCATAGATGCCTTTAGAGATAGTATTTTCTTGATTTGTGCTTAGTTTTCCAGGAACTCCTGGGCATGATTGATCCCTGTACAAAAAAAAGGAATCTAAAGGATCAAGTGTCTTGGTATAAGATTGGGAGTAACAGTGACATTTCCTTGCTTTCACCTAATTAAGGTAGACTGACTAATACAGCACTTCATTAAGAACACTTTCAATGAAGACTTAAGAGTTGGTTTTAGGTAGGGGCACCTAGCTGGCTCAGTGACTAGTTGTGACTCTTGGTCTTGGGGCTATAAGGTTGAGCCCCACATTGGGTACAGAAATTACTTAAAAATAAAATATTAAAATAAAAGAATTGAGGGGTGCCTGGGTAGCTGTCAGTTGAGCATCTAATTTCAGCTCAGGTCATGATTTCTTGGTTTACGAGTTTGAGCCCTGCTTTGGATTCTGTGTCTCCCTCTCTCTCTGCCCCTCCCCTGTTTGTTTTCTGTCTCTCTCTCCCTCAAAAATAAATAAATAAGCAGTTAAAAAACAAACAAACACATAAATAAAGAGTTGGTATTGGATAGAAGGCAGCAGGAATGGATTGCTTCTCAAATTTCAACATTTATGTTAAAGTTAGAAACTATAGAATGTACGGGAAACTTTTCCAGCTTTTCTTTCCCCAAAATTTTTTAACATCTTTATTGAGGTATAATTCACATATCATAAAATTCTCCCATTTAAAATGTATAATTTGGACTTTAGAGTTCAAATTCTCATTCCTCATGTAAGTAACTTAGAAGTCACCACCCCATCCTAGCAATGCGTAAAAGTAAAAAGATTGAAAAATTAACAGTTCTTCTTGGATCCATAAGAAACTGCTAGCTCCAAAGTTGGAGAGACAGATAGGCAAGTACAGTTCATCACAGGTTCGTAGAGCAGAGACCCATGAGCAGAAGCCTTCTCAGAACCAGTGATGGGGTAGGAAAACCTGAATTGTAACAAGTTGTCAGAGGCTCAGTGTAGAATTCCAAAAGTTAAAAACTACAGAGGGACCCAGTCAAAGGGAGTCCCCATAATATTGTGAGATTTACTTTCAGGAACTCAATTAGATTCTCACAGTAAATATCAGAAAAATCTCCTGGAGCTTCCAACAGGGTGAGGAGAAAAGGAACCATGTGAAATACACAAGAGCATTCTTTTCCTGTTAACAAGCCCTGCCTTCAGAGGAAACTGGTTAATCAGGGCCTAACTAACCTGAGGAGGAGAAATACCCAACTCCATCCCACTCTAGCCATCCTGTCCCACCTAAAGGGAGAAAAACCTGAGAAATGCTTGTGAAGTTCACAGTCTAGAAGCATAGCCTGAAATGTAATCATAGGACTATAGAATGCTTCCTTTCCTCACCATATCTGACAACCACATCACAAAAGGCCTATTTACAGCACTTCCTTCTACCCATTACGTCATGTCTGACTATCAAGAAAAAATTACAAGGCATATAAAAAGGCAAAAAACACAATTTGAAAAGACAGCAAACATCAAAACCAAACATAGCAGGATTGCTGGCATTAGCAGACTAGGAATTTTTAAACACCTATGACTAATATACTTAGGGTGCTAATGAATAAAATAACATGCAAAACAGAGGAGAAATGTAGGCAGACAGATGGAAATCCTAAGAAAAAGAACCCCCCCATGCCAGAAATTTAAAAACAAAACACCATAACAGAAAAGAAGAATGCCTTTTGTATTAGTAAACTGGAGAGGAAAG
Organism: Crocuta crocuta; assembly: GCF_008692635.1. Classification (NCBI taxonomy): domain Eukaryota; kingdom Metazoa; phylum Chordata; class Mammalia; order Carnivora; family Hyaenidae; genus Crocuta; species Crocuta crocuta. The sequence goes on from NW_027528345.1 coordinate 8,571,688, forward strand.
ACTCTGAACTAGAGGATATATCAGTACAATTCTCAAAGACCAAAAAGAGAGAGAATGAACTGAAGAAAATATAACAGAATACTCAAGGACTGTGGGGCAACTACAACAGATGTAGCATACACATAATCAGAATACCAGAGGGAGAAAATAAAGAGAGAAGGAACAGAAGAAATAGTTGAATCAATAATGACTGAGAATTTCTCCAAATTAATGCCAGACATCAAACCACAGATCCAGGAAGCTCAGCATATGCAAAAAAATAAATAAATAAATAAAATAAATAAATAAATAAATAAAATCAAAAGCTCCTACACCTAGGCATATTATTTTCAAATTACAGAAAATCAAAGATAAAGAAAAAGTACCAGAAGCCAGAGGAAAAAAACACATTACCTATAGAAGAACAAAGGTAAGAACTATATTTGACCTCTCCTCAGAAACCATGCAACCAGGAAGAGAGTGGAGTGAAACATTTGAAATAGAGAGAGAAAAAATCAGAACCAGAATTCTGTACCCGGCAAAACTATCCTTTAAAAGTGAAGAAATAGACTTTCTCAGACTAATTGAGGGACTTTGTTGGATTAAGGGCACAGTTGAAAATCTATGTGTAACTTTTTATTTCCCCAAAACTTAACTACTAATAGCCTACTGTTGACTGGAAGTTAATGGTCAATTAACATATTTTATATGTTTTATATATTATATATTGTGTTTTCACAATAAGCTAGGTAAAAGATGTTATAAAAATCATAAGAAAAAAGGCAAATCATAAGGAAGAGAAAATACATTTACAGTACTATAAAAAATCTGTGTATAAGTGGACCTGCACAATTCGAACCAGTTTTGTTCAAGGGTCAACTGTATATGCTTATGTAAGTGAAATGAATGACAGCAATGGTACAAGGGATAGGAAAAAGGAATTAGGATTATTTTGTTGTTATAGGTATTCACACCACTCTGAAGTGGTATAGTGCTATTTGAAAGTGGACTTGGATTAGCTGTACATAAATATTGCAAACTCTAGGGCAACCACTGAAAAAGTAAAAAAGTATTACTGATATGCTAAGAAAGGAGAATGAAATGATATAGAATGCTCAGTTAAAACCACAAAAGGCAGAAAAAGAGTGGAAGACAAAAATAGGAACAAAGAACAAGGACAATAAATAGAAAACAGCAATGAATGTGGTAGATATTAACCCAACTATATCAGTAATCACTTTGAGTATCATTGGTCTAAATGCATCAATTAATATATTGTCAGAGTAAATATAAAACATGCCCCAACTATGTATCTATAAGAAAACTGCTATAAATATAAAGATACATACAGATTAAAGGTAGAGGGAGAAAAATATATCATGCTAAAACTAATTTTAAAAAAGCAGTAATAGTTGTTAATTTCAGACAGCAAACTTCAAAGTAAGGAAAATTATCAGATATAAAGAAGGGTATTGCATACAGATAAAGGGGTTCTCCAATAAGATATAACTTATTCTCCAATAAGATATAACTGTTCCTAATGTATATGCACCTAACAACACAGCATCAAACTACCTAAGGCAAAAACTGATAGAAGTGAAAGGAGAAATAGATCCACTATCAGAACTGGAGACTTCAACATTCTTCTTTCCAAAAGGGACAAATTTAGCAGACAGGGAATAAGTAAAGACATAGTTGAACTTAACAACATCGTCTATCAGATGGATATAAATGACATCAACAGTTCGTCCAACAGCAGCAGAATACACATTTTTCTCTAGGTCACATGGAACATTCACTAAGATAGACGACATTCTGGGCCATAAAACATACTTTAACTGAAAGAGCAGAAATTCTGCAATGTCTGCTTTCATTTAAATTTTTTAAATTTATTTTTTTAATGTTTATTTTTGAGAGAGAGACAGAATATGAGCAGAAGAGGGGCAGAAAGAGAAAGAGAGAGGGAGAGAGGGACACCCAAAATCTGAAGCAGGATCCAGGCTCTGAGCTGGTCAGCACAGAGCCTGATGTGGGCTCGAACCCACTAACCATGAGATCATGACCTGAGCCGAAGTCGGATGCTTATCTAACTGAGCCACCCAGATGCCCCTACAATATCTGCTTTCAGACCATAATGAAATCAAACTAGAAATCAATAACAGAAAGATAACTGGAAATCCCTAAATATGTGGGGACTAAACAACACATAAGTAACACATACATTTAAGAAGAAATCTCAAGAGAAATTTAAAAATATTTTGAACAAAATGAAAATAAAAAGATAACTAACCAAAATTTGTTGGAGCAGTGTTTAAAGGGAAATTTATAGCATTGAGTACATATATAAAAAAAGAAGAGGGGTGCCTGGGTGGCTTAGTCGGTTGAGCGTCTGACTTTCNCAACTTGGAAAACTATAAGAGAAGAGCAAATTAAATCCAAAGTAAGCAGAAAAAGATAATAAGAATTAGGGCAGAAATCAATAAAATTGAAAATAAAAAATCAGTGAAACCACAAGCTGGTTCTTGGAAAATATCAATAAAATCAATAAGCCTTAAGAAGAAATAGATGATCCAGATAGGCCTAAATCTATTAAAGAAATTGAACTAATAATAACCTTTCAAAAAAGCACCAGGCCCAGATAGATCCCTGGTGCATTCTATTAAACATTTAAGGAAGAAATTTTTCTAGTTTTCTATAATCTCTTCCAGAAGATAGAAGCAGAGGGAATATATCTAACTCATTCTATGAGGTCAGCATTACCATAATACCCAAACCAGACAAAGATATTAAAAGAAAAGAAGACTACAGATCAATATCTCTTATGAACATAGACATAAAAATCCTCAACAAAATATTAGCAAATGATATCCAAAAAAGTATAGAAAGAATTATATACCATGATCAACAAGTATTTAAGGCTGGTTCAACATTTGAAAATCAATATAATTCATCACATAAACAGATCAAAATAGAAAAATCACATGATCATAACAATAAATACAGAAATAGCATTTGGCAAAATCCAGCATCCATTCATAATAAAAATTTTCAGCAAACTTGGATTATAGGGGAACTGTCTTAACTTGATTAAGACTATTAATGGAAACTTACAGTTAACATCATACTTAAATAAATTGAGACACTTGAAGCTTTCCCACTAAGATAAGGTACAAGGCAAAGATGTTTCCTCTCACTACTCCTTTTCAACATTGTACTAGAAGTCCTAGCTAATGCAACAAATCAAGAAAAGCTAATAAAAAGTATACTGATTGAGATGGAAGACATAAAACTGTCTCTGTTAGACAGGTGATATGATTGTTTATACAGAAAATCTGAAAGAATCAATAAAAAACTCCTAGAACTTATCAGTGGTTATAGGAAGCTTGTAGGATGGAGGTTAATATGCAAAAGTCAATTGTTTTCCTGTATACTAACAATGAACAAATGGAATTTCAAGTTAAAAATGCACTACCATTTACATTAGCATTCCCAAAATGAAATACTTAGGGATAAAGCTAACAAAATATATACAAGATCTTTACGAGGAAAATTTTAGAAACTCTGGTGAATGAAATAAAAGAACTGAACAGAGAAACATTCCACGTTCATAGAAAGGAAGACTCAATATTGTCTAGATGTCAGTTCTTGCCAACTTAATCTATAGATTAAATTCTTTCTCAATCAAAATTCTAGCAAGTAATTTTATGGTTATCAACATACTGATTCTGAAGTTTATATGGAAAGACAAAAGACCCAGAATAGCCAACATGGTATTGAATGAGAAGAACAAAGTTGGAGGACAGACACTACCCAAGTTCAAGATTTACTGTGAAGCTACACTAATCAAGAGAGTGTGGTATTGGTCAAAGTATAGACAACTAGATCAATGGAACAGAATAGAGAGCCCCAAAATAGACCCCCATGAATCTAATCAATTCATCTTTCACATAGGAGTCAAGGCAGTACAATTGAGCAAAGATAGTCTTTTCAACAAAAGGTGATGGAACAACTGGACATCTATGTACAAAAAAGTGAATCTAGACACAGACTTTATGTCCTTTACAAAAACTAATTATAAATGGATCATAGACTTAAATATAAAATGAGGGGCGCCTGGGTGGCTCAGTTGGGTAAGTGTCCAACTTTGGCTCAGGTCATGATCTCATGGTTCGTGGGTTCAAGCCCCGCATTGGGCTATGTGCTGACAGCTAGCTCAGAGTCTGGAGCCTGCTTCGGATTCTGTGTCTCACTCTCTCTCTCTGACCCTCCCCTATTCATGCTGTCTCTCTCTCTCAGAAATAAATAAAACATTAAAAAATAAAATAAAATAAAATGAAAAAATATACAACTACTAGAAGATAACATAGGACAAAAGCTAGGTGACCTTGGGTATGGTGATCCCTTTTAAGATACAATACCAAAGACATTACTCATGAAGGAAATTCAGTTGACCCTTGAACAACACAGGTTTGAAATAAGTGAGTCCACTTATACATAGATTTTTTTTTTACAGTACAGTACTATAAATGTATTTTCCTTATGACTTTCTTAATAACATTTTCTTTTCTCTAGCCTACTTTATTATAAGGATACAGTATATAATACATATTTTATACAAAATATGTGTTAATCAACTGTTATTGGTAAGTCAACAGTAGGCTATTAGTACAGTTGACTCTTGAACAACACAGGGCTTAAGGGCACCAACCCCTTATGCAGTTGAAAATCTGCATATAGCTTTTGACTCCTCCAAAAGTTAACTACTAACAGTACTTAGCATTATGTTTCTATGGTTCATTCATGTTCAGAGTGTATCAGTACTTAATTCTTTTTATTGGCAAGTAATATTCTGTTATATGGATATGCCACATTTTATTTATCCATTCATCAGTTGAACATTTGGCCTATTTCCACTTTTTGCCTATTATGAATAATGCTGTTAGACCATTGGTGTATACGTGTGTGTGTGTGTGTGTGTGTGTGTGTGCATGTGTTTACATTTTCCTTGGGAATATCCCTAGGAGTGGAATTGCTGGGTCATATGGTAACTCTGTTTATTATGAAGAACTGCCAAACTGTTTTCCATAGTGACTATATCACTTTACATTTATACCTGCAATATGCAAGATTTCTAATTTCTCCACATCCTCTCCAATACTTGTTATTTTCGTGTATTTTCCTTTATAATAGTCATCCTAATAGGTGTGAAGTAGAATTTCATTTTGGTTTTGATTTGCATTTCCCTAGTGATTAGTGATGTTGAACATCTTTTCATATGCTTATTGGTTATTTGTATATTTTAGTTAGAGAAATGTCTAAACCCTTGCCCATTTTTTTTTAATATTACAGTTTTATTAGATATTTCATTGAACAGAATGTGTTTTTTTAAATTAGTAGACTTTGTCTGAAAAGTTTTAGTCTTACAGAAAATTGAGCAGTTTGCACAGTTTCCTCTCCTGTGGTCAGTTTCCATTTATTATTACTACTTATTAAGGTACATTTGTTACAATTGATGAGCCAATATTGATACATTATTATTGACTAAAGTCCGTAGCTTACATTAAAGTTCACTCTTTGTGTGAAGTTCTGTGAGTTTTGACAACTACACAATGTCATGTATCCAGCATTATAGCATCATACTGAATAGGTTTACTGCCCTAAAAACCCCCTGTGCTCTACCTATTTATCGTTCCCTCTCTATTCCAAGCCCTTGAAAACCATTGATCTTTTTACTGTCTCTATAGTTTTACCTTTCCCAGAATGTTATTTAGTTGGAAACATATAGTATGTAACCTTTTCAGACTGGTTTCTTTGACTAAGCAATATATATTTAAGTTTCTTCCATATCTTTTCTTGGCTTCATAGGTTTCTTTTTATTGCTGAATAATATTCCATTGAATTGATATACCACAGTTTATCCATTCACCTTTTGAGGGACATTTTGGTTACTTCCATTTTTGGCAACTATGAATAAGCTATTATGAACATTTGTGTGCAGGTTTTTGTGTGGATGCAGTTTTCAGTTCAGTTGAGTAACTACTTAGAGAAGTGTGATTGCTGGATCATACAGTAAGGCTCTATTTAGCTTTGTAAGGAACTGCCACATTTTCTTTTAAAGTGACCGTACCATTTTGCATTCCCACCAACAAAAAATGAGAGTTCCTGGTGCACCACATTCTTGTCAGCTTTTGGTGCTGTCATGTTTGTTATCAAATTTTTTTATGTTAGCCAGTCTAATAATATGTACTGATACCTCACTGTTTTAATCTGCAGATAACATATGATACTGAGCATCATTTTATATGATTATTTGCCATCTGGGCATCTTCATTGGTGAGGTATCTGTTCAGACCTTTTGCCTATTTCTAAACTGGGTTATTATCTTTTGAAAAGTTTATTTATTTTGAGAGAGAGAAAGAGAGTGTGCATGCAGGAGGGGCAGAGAGAGAGCACATTCCAGCAAGCTCTTCACCATTAGTTAGGAGCCCAATGTGGGGTTCAAACTCACGAACTGTGAGAACTCATGAACCTGAGCCAAAATCAAGAGTCAGATGCTCAACCGACTAAGCCACCCAGGCGCCCCAAGTTTATTTCTTATTATTGAGTGGCAAGAGTTATTTATATATTCTAGATATGCTTCCTTTGTTGTTACATATATGATTTGCAAATATTTTCTCCCATTCTATAGGCTATCTTTTGATGGTAACGTTGGCATCACAAAAATTACTTTTGTGTATTCCAATGGTTTTATCTTTATTCCTATTGTTTGCAGCCAGAATATGCAGGGGCAGAAACAAAAGAAAGAAAGAGGAAGGGCATAGAAAGTCAGGAGAGGAGAGATGCCTGGGGAGAGGCGTTGCAACAAAGACTTGGGTGGAGAGGTGGAAGGAATAAAGAGGATCTGAGGAAAGGATGCACCTTTAGATCTGGGACTTCTTCGCCCATGTTGCCTCCATGGACGCTGTTTGCTTTGCAGCCCTGTATTTTCTCAGAGAAAGGTACATAAATATAGAAAGAGTTTTTAACGGTCCCTCTACAGAAAACACCGGTGTTCCTCCAGGGCAGGGACTCTATTTCATTTATCTTTTCATCCTTCAGCACCTAATACAAAACCTGGCACAAAGACTTTCCATAGTTGCTTGTTCAAAGAGTGACAATGCATAAGGCCAGAGGGGGTAGATTTATTCTTAGTTTTGTTGTTGAGGATGTTTGAATGCAAGGAGTCTCAGTCATTCTGGCTAGGAAAAAGTTGTTTCTGCGGACAACATGGGAGGCCACTAAGTGATTTTTGATTCCCACGGTGTACAAGAGCTGATGGCACCCGACACAGAGATGGGGACCAGAGAACCTTCTGTGGAGTGAGGGGACAGCTGATGCCATAGCTGAGCGTCCTTGGGAGGAGGAGGGAGGGGTGGGGAAAGAGGAGCAGCGGGAGGCGGAGCCTCCGGTCCAGCATCGGCTAGTGGAGGTTGGGAAGCCTCTCCTCTTTCCCCTCCCTTGTTGCCTCCACCTGGCTCCTCCCCGCGTTCGCCAAGCTCCCCTCCCCCCTTCCCCAAGGACAGTCTGCAAGGAAGCCGTGGCGGTGGAGAGCTAAGACTAAAAGGCAAGAGGGGCCCTTGAGTAACGACCGAGGGGGAAAGCCGAGAGCGAGGTGGGGATGACCGTGCTGGGAGGAGGCGGTGGGGAGAACTGGAAGGAGCGGACGGGAAAAGAAGAGGTGGTATGGCATCAGAAGCTGGGGCGAAGAGGGGGGATGGGTTGAGTAGCCGAGAAGAATCCTAGTCCTTCGGTTCTTTTCTCTCTACTAGCACGCACAGCCCCCGCCCCTGGGAATCAGGGATGGGTGAGTGGTGCTCGGACCTCGTTCGCCCTGGCTGCTTGACTCCTATCCTGGCACTTGTCCAATTCAAATCAGTGCACCTATGATGTTGCCTCCCTGTATTTGTTCCTCCCGCCTGCGTACCCACACACATGTGATTTTTATATTTAGGTTTTATGTCTGTGTGTTTCTATGTGTGTGTCACTGTGGATCTGTAAAGGTTGCTTGTATATGAATCTGCGTGCATTTCTGTGTCCTGTGTCTCTATAACTGGTTTAAAGATACAGGAGAAGACTCAGATTTTTGCAGGTCAGCACTCCTCCTAACCTTCCCCCTTGTTAATGGTGAATTCTCTCTCTCACTGAAAACTCTATGGGTGGAAGTTCCCTGTATGGGTTTGTCAGTGATGAGCTCCCAGAGTGAATGAGAAGAAGAAAAACTCATGGAAAATGGGATCATACTCGTGTTTTGTTTTTTCATTTCCAAATGTTTGCCTTAATATTTGCACCAGCTACTTAGTCTTTTTTTTTTATTCTTGAGAACAGCAGAGATTTGGACATGAACACTCCAGTTAATAGGAGAGTGTCTGTATCCTATGTGTTTATTACATTCCTTTCACTGTCACTATATGCTCTTAAGTCCTATTTGTATCTCTATGTGTTAGAAATAGAATATGGAGCTGTCTGTATCCAAGCATATTAAATAAAAGCTTTCATAGGTCTGTGTGCATTTTGTATTGTTCGTCAGTTCACTAATGCTTTCAACAAGGATTTATTGAACTGTTATGTGCATGGACTTCGCCAGGCTTTGGTTAAGCTGTGGGAAAGTTTTTAAAAAATGAACATGATCCTTCCCTGGAGGATTGTTCAGTCTAGTTGGGGAAAGTGGCTTGTAGCAGTCATCTAGCCAGGGGTCTGCAAACTTTCTGCAAAAATCCAGATAGTAAATAGTTTAGTCTTTGCAGGCTGTCTGGTCTCTGTCACAATAATCTGCTCTGTCGTAGTACAGAAGCAGCCATAGGATAATGTGTGAAATAATGAGAATGGTATGGACACTTGAAATTTGAATTTCATGTAATTTTCACATGTCATGAAATGGTTTTTTAAACCATTTAAAAATGTAAAAACCTGGGGCACCTGGGTGGCTCAGTCAGTTGAGCATCTGACTCTTGGTTTCGGTTCAGGTCATGATCCCAGGGTTGTGGGATCCAGCCCCACATCAGATTGCCTGCTGAGCGTGGAGCATGTTTGAGATATTCTCTCTCTCTCTCTTTCTTAAAGAAAAATAAAAATATAAAAACCTTTCTTAGTTTGCTGCCATACAAAACCATAACAAGGGCTGGATTTGACCTGTGCTCTGTAGTTTGTTGACCCCGATCTAGTCCAACCTTATCGTCAATATATAAGAAGGAAGTTAAATACCACATAAAGTAATAAGTGCTAAATGAATGATCTAATACCAGACAATATGTGATTAGAGGAGGTCCAAAAAGAATCCTTACTATGGCAATCAGTAAAGGGTTAATAGTCTTACTATTAATAGGATTGCAAGTAGGCCTGATCTTAAGTGATGGAGTGGGATATTGATCTGTGGAAGGGCCATGGTGGCCTTCTGGACAAGGGATGCAGTGTGCCCAGGTACACAAATGGAAAGGAGCAAAGTAATGTTCAGGTGATGATGGAGCAGAAAATCCATGGGGACAAAGGTTCAGGCTTTGGCAAGGGCCAGATCATGGAAGCTTTGAATGCCAACTCCAGAATTTGGACTTTATCCGCCAGAGTGGATTGTATGTAGTATGTCTGTGAACGTGTGTCCTATAATAACGCTATATATGTTTGTGTATGTATGTCTTCATGCGGTCTCGTTGCATATACTTTATTGGCATGTATGCAGATTTGTGTGTCTATGTGACCTATGTCTTAATCAGCAGTCACCCTGATTTCCTCAGATTCACAGCAGAAACATGAGCTCTGCATAAAGGTCATCAGTCCCCGTTCAAGTGAATGCATCCTTTCTCCACTGAGGCCCCAGGGTCCTATGACCTTCCCATGGAGGTTTATTCTTTGTCTCTTATAGAATGGAGAAGGGAAACACAAACAGGGAGACTAGCTATTGTAGTAGGACTTCAGGTGGAGAGAGGTGCTGAGGATGGCTAATAAGAGGATAAGGGAAGATAATAAAGGAGAAGAATAAGATTTGGTAACTGTTTTGACTCTGAGAGTAAGGAGGAGATAAATTTAAAAACTTAGATTTTAGCCTAGATAACTGGGAGAGTGATGACTCCTTTGACATTTTATGGCTACAAAAGTATGTCTTGTGTGTTCCTTTGAGAGAAATAAGCCCTAAAGACAAAAATAGGAAGGTGGTCACATGCCGTGTGTACGTATCTATGTGTATTTGGCCATGATTCTCTGTTGTTCTTCCCATTTGATAGCATGTAGTGTGAAGGGCAAGGCCTGAAGGTGAGTCAAGAGATGCTTAGGAGGCAGGGAGCCTGAAATCAATGGGAGAAGCCATAGAATATCTTTAACCATTCCTGAGCCTGAACCATCATTTTGCACAAGCTCAGATGTTCATGTAAAAACCTTGAACTCCAGTTCCAGCTTAGTCAAATTCCATAGAACTGAACCCTAATCTTCACCATAACCCCGCCTACCCTCACTTTCTTCTTCCTCTGGGCTGGTTCTGGTCAGTGCCCCAAACCTCACCGATTCCTACTGCCTGCAGCAGCCCTTCCCTTCATTAAAAGGAACAATTTTTGAGGCACCTTAACTTTCCTCCTTCCTTTTTCATTTCTGTTCAGTCAACTGCTCTTCCCCTTGACCTTAGCTTGTTCTCCAAATAGGCTCCAATTCAGGTGGGAGGGATTAGCCAGGACCTTTGCAGTCTTGGGTTTGATTACTGTGACATTTCAGCTTGGCAGTCTGTGGGGGTGTGGCCCTCTTCTGGAAGAAGTCCAAAATACCCAGGCTGCAAAGCTCAGACTTAGTAAGTGGGAGAGCCTGACTGAGGTGGCTCTAGCCAGTCTAACAGCCATTTCCTGAGCACCTCGATCCACCTGTGTCTTAACTGATCGTTCTCTTGAATTCTAGAGTGGATCATGACCCATGAAGAGCACCATGCAGCCAAAACCCTGGGGATTGGCAAAGCCATCGCCGTGTTAACCTCTGGTGGAGATGCCCAAGGTAAGGAGGAAGGCCCTGCTTGGGGAGGGACACCAAAAACATGGCTGGTAGCCCCTTTAAGTTACATAACTCCCTTAGCCTGTAGAACAGAACTGCCCTCCTTAATGTCCTCCCCTATAGATTCACACTGGAATCCTGGGCTTTCCCAAGAATCTCTGTCAGGTCTAAGTCCCCAAGTGCTTCTGGATATTATTTGTTCTACTTTAATTTACTCAAATCTTCATAAAACTTCTTTTCCAAGTTTCTCTGAAGATTTGGGACCATTTTGGTCCCTTGGTACCTAAAAAACTAGTGTTTTCTTAAGCATCATTAGGAAGAAAGAGACTAAAGAAATACAATTGTTGAGAAAGCAGTAGGTGGATTCACTTCAAGTACATTGGAAATGGTGGGGAAAGGGGAGACACAGAAATTGGTATTTGGTGGGCCCTAGCTAGATCTTCAGGTATTACCGCTGAGGTGTGTAGAGTTCCTGCACTGACCAGGGTCTGGCACCTCACTCCTACAGCACATTTCCTTCTACTGGGCACAGTTCTGCTTCATGCTCAGTTTTCTGCGGCCTATTCCTCCTCTTCCATTCCTTCAGCCCTCGAACAAATAGGAACAGCATCAGTTAATCAGCAGAGACCCACGGTGTGTGTATGGGGGCAGCAGAAAGCAAAGACAGAGAGAACCCCTTTCTGGGTTGAGTCCCAGAAGCCTGGAAGTCAGGGAAATCAGGTATATGGACAAATGAAGTGGGAGATAGGGAATGTGTGATTTTTTTTTCTCTTTTGATTATCTTCTATATTGTAATTTATAATATGCTGAAGAGAGGCAGAATCTCTTTGAGAGGGATACCAGAATGTGGAGACTGTGTGAGAAAAATAGAGAAGGAAAGAGATTTCAGCTAGTCTCCCCTTCACTCTGCACCACTCTCCGTAGGCTTCCTAGACTTTGTGTTAAATACCCACTTTGCTTAGAGCCCTACCTTGTATGTTGCAAAGAAGTTAATTTCCTTTGGGAACTTCTAGTTTTAGAAGGAAAGATAACATACATTACTAGAATTCTTATGTAAGGCTCATAAATAACAATAATCAAGTGTGCATAATCAAGTAGAACCCACTTCTGTAATGAACAGATAGGCCTTGGTTGGATTAACCAAGGAAAAGTTCACGGAGAAGGTAGATTTCAAGAGGCTGAACTCTTGATTCTGAACTGAATTCTTTATTCACTAGTTTCTGGCGTACAACATAAGTGCTAAATAAGCATATTCCTAATTAAACACAAAGGGCGTAATTGAGCACCTGCATCTCAAACAGGATGGCAAGCACTAAGGATACATCAGTGAGAAAGTCACACATTGTCTTTGTTCTTATGACCCTTCTCATTTATATATTAGTAAATCTAGACTTTAAATAAATATTTTCGCTAATGTATATTTAATTGTAACTGCAATATATATTATGAACATGAGAATGCCAGAATGGGGACACTTAGGAAGGAGGGCACAGAGGTCTGAGTTCAGGAAGAGTGGCCAGATTAGGAATGCAGAGCCCTACTTGAGGCTGACCTTACTTCTACTGCTTCTCCGCTCTCTCCTGAAAAGGATCCCATGCTGTATAAACTCTGAGTGTTGATCCTGAAATCTTGGTAGGGTGGCCTGAGAAACTGGATTAAGTAAAGCAAGAGCCTGCTAAAAATCCAAATGAGGCATACAAAGTTAGGAATTTATGAAAAAGAAAGGCTCTCTGAAGAGGGAAAGAGGTAAAAAAAAAAAAGCGGTTGAGAGAGAGATCTCGGATTTAACTTGGATCTAAGAGCAACAGAGCCCTTTCAGCTTCTGATCCTGAGCACAGAAATCCTCTTACTCTAGAGGGACCGTCACCTGCTTTAAGGGAAGATCATCCTCCATAGAGGCAGGCGCTAACATAAGCTGATTTCTGGAGGGCCAGCTGGACCAAGGCCTATGGGATCCTGTGACAGGCGCAGTGTACGCAGGGAAATATCCCACTTCAAGGCCACATAACATCACAGGTGCATGTGAGCAGGTGGTACAGGATGGAACTAAGGGAGGCAGGGAAGCAAAGCAGAAAACTCAGAGTAGAGTTGGAAGGTCTCAGCTGAAGGAGCAGCTCAAATACAGTAGTGGCCTGCCCAGAGATAGGTTTAATGATCTTTAGTTCTCTGAGGGAGAGAGCACAGAAATGATTTTTAACCCAGAGGCTGTGGGCCACATGGGAAAGTGAAGGTTGGGTTCTGTAAAAACCACAGAGGCCACAGCTCTGTCATTCCCTGAGCGTAGCAAAGCCAATAACCACTTAAAGCAGAAGAGAGGCCAGATTTCAGACACCCTGAGCTCAGAAGCTGGGCTGAGTGGATACAAATTCCAGCCCAGGAATGGCCCCAGCTCTGCTAAACCATACCACATTTGGCCTCATGACATTGGCTTATTCTGCTGGAAAGGATCTCAGTCATCGCCCTAGCCTGCTGCCTTCAGAGAGGCAGTCCATTCCAAATACATGTTTATCCGTTTTTAAAGGATTACAGGAACAGGGATTCTGTTACTTCTCTGGATTGCTGTTCTAGGATTCATAATATTAATTACACATTTGTCAGAAATGTAATTCAGATCTAGTATCTATTTTTCATGTTGGAATTAAAGGATTTTTTTTTTCTTATTCAAAGTTCAATTAAGGTAGAAACTTTCCAACGTCTGCTTTCAAAAAGATAGGGACCAAGTCATTTATTAGTTTTTTCTATCTCATGTCATAGAGACTCATTACCCTGCAGAGTTCTCCCCAAAGCCTCTTGCCTACAGGCCGTAATTAGAAACTCCAAAGTACGTGCCTCTGATGTTCTCCAGAGCCCCTCCTGGCTGTACCAAGAATACCCCCTGGGTGGTGCCTGTAATCTTATCCTTCGTCTTGCTTCTAATAAGTCAGACAGCTGCGAATAGAGGGTTATTTAGGGCAACGTGGAACAGCCAGGGAGAGCCTCGCCAGGACTGATCTGGGACCAGAATAGGCCAGCGGTGTTAAATAGGAGAGCCCAAAGAATTACTGGGACTACCTAGCATAAGTTATGTGTATACCTCCCAGTCTGTGAATTCTAGGGAACTGGGGGTTTGAAACACAAGTATAGGGGCACCTGGGTGGCTTAGTCGGTTAAGCGTCCGACTTTCGCTTAGATCATGATCTCGCGGTTCGTGGGTTCGAGCCCCGCGTCGGGCTCTGTGCTGACTTCCATCTCAGAGCCTGGAGCCTATTTCAGTCTGTGACTCCCTGTCTCTCTGACCCTCCCCTGCTCACGCTGTCTCTCTCTCTCTCCTAGAAGTAAATAAAACATTAAAAAAAAAAAAAAGAAAGAAAGAAACGCAAGTATAGGAGACAATAAGGGTCCTAAAGCTTGATTTCTAGGAAAACAGCTGTCTAACCTAGAGGCAGGATGACCTCTGGAGGTTCATAAGACTGAGGTAAGAAGGTAAAAAGGAAGGAGAGAAGAGAAAGAATCTTCTTTTTTTGTGGGATTTTTCTTCTGTCCAGTAGATTTGGATATTTCCTACCTGCCGTCTATTGTTTACTTGATACTTAAAGCCTCTTAAGTCATTTGTTTTTCTTAAATCTTTCTCCCCTACCCTTACTCAGCTTGGGAGTAGGAAATAGCATTCCAACCTATAAATTTCAGAAAAATGTTTTTTCCTTAGTTCTTAAGATTACACATTCATACTCCAGAACCCCAGGTATCCAATAGAGAAGCTCATAGGCCTTGTGAAAGTCTAGAAAATAAATAAACAACAGTTTCATATCTGTTTTGACCTACTGATTTATCCTTCCTAAGGCCCTGATGGCTTTGCATGGACCCTGACTTTGTTCTTTTCATACACACAGGCTTTTCCTAAAGCTTCTGAGAAGCCTGCTCCCATCACAGATTTTTCCATTTTGATTCCTTCAGTTTGACCGTGTGACTTTAGACTTCTATACTTAGTGCGACTTTGCCTTAGTGATGGCGAAGGTGGGCTTTGATGACTGCTCACCAGTGACCTCTTGTTGGCAAGCCCAACCTCCCTGTTCTTATCTTAGATCAATTATTGGAAGCATTTGGCACTGTTACAACTTCTTGAAACTGTTCCCTTTGGCTTCCAAGACATGGCTAAGACCTGGATTTCTTTTTGTCTTTCTTGCTGTTCATTAACTTCTGTCATGGAACCCATCTTCCCCTGCTCGTTCCGTCAGCATTGGTTTCCCTCAGTGTTCCATTCCTTGCCTTTCCTATTCTTATTCTACATATTCTTGTGAAACCGTCTCTCCCAAGTCCACATGGGTGTTCCACAAGAACTTCAAGCTCAGCATATCCACATACGAGTGTATCATCCATACTCTTACCTACCCAAATCAAAACTTGCCTCTGCTTAGTTCATTTCACTTCAGTCTTACTCTTTGCCTGTCAGTTATGGGGCTTTTCCATCTTCTTCTCCACCGCCTTGAAATCTAACCTCACTGCTATGCTTCTGTTTCCTCAGTGTCTCCTGCCCAGTGTCTCTGTGTTGTCCCAAATGCCACTCTCTCAGTCTAGGCCCTCATTTTGTCAAGGCTGCCTGAGAGCCATCTTATCCCAGTGTCCTCCACATTGCAGCCACAGTGATCTTTCTGATATACAGATAGCGTCATGTCTCTCCATTCTCAAAATTCCTCAGAGATTCTCCATCATTTGCAACTTTTGTTTTCTAGGTCAAAGACCCTTTTAAGAATCAAATGAAAGCTGCGGACCTTCTCCCAAGGAAATTCCCGTGCCCAGAAAACTTTTCATACGGTTTCATGGGTTCATGGATTCCCTGAAACCATCACCCATGGATCCCCAATCAAACCCTGGCCTACAGAATAAGAGCCAGACTTCCTCGCGTGGCATACAGGTGCCTGCTTACCTGTTGTAGCTTCACCACTCACCACTTCCTAGCTTACATTTTATTCTTTGTAATGCTGAGTTACCTAAGGTTGTTTCTTGACCCTCACCTTTATTTGTGCTATTTCCCTGCCTAGAGCACTGTCCCCCAAAGTGTCCACCTGACATAAAAGATTTATAAGGAAATTGTCCTTTAGGTCTCAGGTCAAATGCAGTCTTTTCTATATAACCTGTTCTGACTTCCTTTCTGGCAGCTTAGATGCTCCTTTCCCCACCGTACTTTGTACAAATCTCCTTCATAGGGATCCATATTGTAACCATATTGTATTCTTCAGAAGTCTTGAGGACCATTACCAACTCCTGTATCTTCACATCCCGAGACTGTATCATTCACTGCTGTTTCCTTAGTGCCTAGATAGTGCAGGGACCATGGTAGGTGTTTAGTAAATATTCACTCAGTGAGTGAATGGGCCTTCAATTTGATTTGGTGCTTACAGCCATCTAACACCAACTTTTCAAAAAAAAAAAAACAAAAAACAAAAACCCTCCAAAACAGACAGTTTGGTCTTTTTGGATATTTCGTTCCAGGTAGCTTTCAAGTTTATAGGAGCTCATGATGGAGTTTAGCAGATTTTTCAAATTACTGGTTTCTCTAGTGCTCACTGGTACATAATATTTCTCCAGGCAGGATTAAGGACCCTAGGAAGAGATTGTAGATTGAAACAAAAACATGTACTGGGGTATCTGAGGGAGAGTGGCAAAAATGGTTCATAAGAAATTGATCTATCAGGGCTCTGAGATTCCTTGAGCCTCACCGTGAACGCTTCTCACATTACGAGGCAGGATGGGGTGGCCGGGACCAAGACCCAGGAGTGTGTTCCATGTCTCACCAAGGAGGCTCTGCTTAGGACAATTATCAGTAGCACTGTTTCTAATACGGAGGCCAGTACAGCTTCCACTGTGTATTGTGTGCTGTGCGGGGCGGTTCCCCCACAGTACTCTCAGGAGAGACAGTTCTTGTCACTGAGTAGCTACTTGAAAGGGATAACACTTACATGGGAGAGAAGGGAAAGGCTCGCCTCTCTGTTTTAGTCCTAATTAGTTTTAGTCCTGATTCTTCCTCCCAGTGGAGAGACTGGGCTCTGTGACTTTGACCTCTTTGAACTTTAGTTTCCAAATCTGTAAAATGGAGGTAACTTCAGGGTTGTGGAGAGGATTAAATGAGATGAGGTTTGACAAGCAGTTAGCAGTGTCTAACCCTACAGTCAGCACTTAAGATTATTAGTCCCCGGATTGCCCTGCCAAGGAAAGGTCTTAGGAAAAATGGGATTGTGGGGGGAAGGGGATGAATTGGGGGTATCTGGAGCTACATGAACATTGAACACGATAATTTAGTGTTAGTGGGCAGGCCAGAAGACTTGGAGGAGAGGAGTATTCTAGAGTCAGAGAAAAGCTTAAAAGAAGGACTGAGTTATATCTTGTAGTCCAGGCTGCTTTTCTCAGGAGTAACCTCTTCCTTTCGTTTTCCTTCCCTCCATTCAGGTATGAATGCCGCTGTCAGGGCTGTGGTTCGAGTTGGTATCTTTACTGGTGCCCGTGTCTTTTTTGTCCATGAGGTTGGTTCTCTACTTTGTTCTCCATCATTCTTTCTGTTTTCTGCTCCTCCCCTCCCCACTTCCTCTCTCCTCACCTCCCAGTTACATGCTATGCCTCCGGAATCTGGCTTAGCTCCCTGTCTCCATGTCTCTCCCAGACTCCAGTCTCCACTAATGATGGTGGGACTACAGGGATCTACAGACTGGGTCCTCATGTTGCCTGTTCAATTCAAAGGAAGAAGTAGCTCTCTCCTCCCCTTATCTCCACCAAAACAAAGAGAGAAGCTGAAATGAGGATTTCACAAAAAATTTAGTATGTCCAGAGACAGAGCCTTTGGAAGGAACAAAGTCTCATCAGATTTCTGCAGTTTGCTGAACCTTCTGAGGTTCCAGCTCTTCTACCCTTCTCTCTCTTCCCTCTCATTCTTTGCCCACTCTTCCCTCTGTAAGGCTTATCTGCCTTCTCCTGGATTTTTTCTTTTCAAGTCCCATTTCTCTCCTGCCCTCCTTTCACCACCTTTCCCTTTTCCCTCTACTGTTATCAAAGCTATCTGCTATCTACCTCCCTGGGGAAGCAGATCAGAGGAAATGGATGAGCCAGAAACAAGAGGAATTAGGATGAAATATTAGGAAGGACATCCTAACCTTTCGAGATTGCAGGAAAATAGACGAGGGTATTGAAAGGTTGATGTCTTCTTCCTTGGACTGTGTTAAATACGACAATGTCATGGCCATCCAGAGATCAGTAATGGGAGGAAATGGCTTGATTCTCAGAGAACTACTTTCCAAAGATCCTGTCCTAATCGTGGGGGGTTAGGGAGAACCTCTGGCCTAGCAGAGGCTGAATGGGTGTAATGTGCTCCACAGGGTTATCAAGGCCTGGTGGATGGTGGAGATAACATCAGGGAAGCCACCTGGGAGAGCGTTTCCATGATGCTTCAGCTGGTATGTTCCAGAGGATTCCTGTCCCTCATTTGTGCTGTCATTGTCCCACCCAATTCTGGTTTTGCCTCCTGGTTGCTCAAGATCCCCCCACGTGGCTTGACGTGAAGGGTTCTGTGGCAAGAGAGGTGCCACAACTGCCCTTTACTCTTTGCGTTTGAAAACATCACCCTGGCATCAGGGTGGGGTGAGGTCACAGGACAGTCTGCTCTTTATAGAAAGGTCATAGGCAAGACTTAAGGAACTGGCATGTAAGCAGGTCCTGCTCTGGGGTCACAGGGAAGGTCTGGCCAGGAAAATAACCTTCCCAGAGGCCTGGAGCCAGAGTCAGAAGTAGAGCTGAAATCTGCCGGTCCTCATGTGATGGTGAGAAGGTCACCCGAAACCACACTGTTTAAGGGAGGAAGGAACCAGTGCAGCCTTTTAGAGTTTCCGAAAATACCTTAAGATTATGCTGATTGTATCCACCACAACCCCTTGTGCTACTTTCTGTAAGTCATTATATACCTATTTTCTGGTTTACTGAAAAATCTACAAATTAAATTTGTGTCCCCATTCTTTACCTCACTCCTCTAAAAATCCATGGGAAGAAATGTAATATGCAGTACTTCGCGAAGGTTCTTTATAGGCAATGGTACCTGCTGTTAAGTGGTGTGAAAACGAGTCAGAATTCTCTATCAAAAGGCATGGATGCCAGAAGCTTATATGATTTGTGAAAACTCTAAGTATTCTTACCTCTCTTGGGACATCTATAATACTCAGAACTGTTTTTCCTGTGACTATGTGGATACTTCCTTCTACGAGCACCATAGATCCCGAGCAGTGAAGGGGAAAGGATTGGCAGGGCCTGGTTACAATTAGAAATCCGTGAGTTCAAGAGGGAAAGCACATTGGGATGAACTCCTAATAACAGTTTGGACACAATCCAATAAAGTCAGGCCACTGGGGAGAATTTCCAAAGACTAAAGTCAGTGCCGCGTCTTACATTTCTAAGAACATGTGAAAGATGGAAATTATTCTAAAAGCCAACAGTATGTATGTATTCCTTTGCTATCCTTGAGGATAATCACTTTGATAACAAAGCCTTCAATGGAATGGGTTAATCTTAGCAGTCTTCTAAGAGGTGTAGCAGAATATAGGAATGACCCTATGATAGCTCAACCAGAATTATTTCCCTTTCCTTTAGAAAGGACAAATGATTCTTTTTTTTTTTTAAGTTTATTTATTTTGAGAGGGAGTTGCGAGTGGGGAAGGGGCAAAGAGAGAGGGAGAGACAGAATCCCGATGTGAGGCTCAATCCCACAAACTGTGAGATCGTGACCTGAGCTGAATCAAGAGTCGAACACTTAACCAACTGAGCCACCCAGGTGCCCCTAGAAAGGACAAATGACTCTTAAGGATGTCAGGGCACTTCCTAGAAAGCCAGGTGGTTATGACAGCTCATCACAATGTTGGAATAGGGGAAATCTTAGCATGTTGAGCCCAAATTTGGCTGTGTCATCTGGGGAGCTGACTTCTATTTCTTCCCCACAGGGCGGCACAGTCATTGGAAGTGCCCGGTGCAAGGACTTCCGTGAACGAGAGGGACGACTCCGTGCTGCCCACAACCTGGTGAAGCGTGGGATTACCAATCTGTGTGTCATCGGGGGTGACGGTAGCCTCACTGGGGCTGACACCTTCCGTTCTGAGTGGAGTGACTTACTGAGTGACCTCCAGAAAGCGGGTGAGACATTGTCATAACTATTGTTTGTGGGCGTGCACACACAGCCCTCTCCTCCCATTGGAGGAAACCATCACCCAGACACAAAAGGGAGGTCTTTGCTCTCCTTCCTCTGCCATTGCTTATACTTCCCATTGGCTGCAGTTCCTTCTCTCTCCAGTCATCTGCACTTTAGGCATGTCAAGCACCTCACCCGGTGGCTCCTGGTTTGCTTCTCTTTGTCAGGTAAGATCACAGCGGAGGAGGCTACGAAGTCCAGCTACCTGAACATCGTGGGCTTGGTGGGCTCAATTGACAATGACTTTTGTGGCACTGATATGACTATTGGCACTGATTCTGCTTTGCACCGGATCATAGAGATTGTGGACGCCATCACCACCACTGCTCAGAGGTAAGGGGGCTTGCAGGGAGGCGGCGGGGAAGGATGGCATCTGGGACAGGCTATAAGGCTAGAGAGATTAATGCCCTTGGGCTCTAGACTTCCAACGACCTGTTTTCTCGGGCTAGAACACTGTCTTTAACTAAGAAGCACCCCAGAGCCCTGAAATTGCACTGCTGTCTACGTGCTGTAAGTTTGCGTCCTGTCACTGTCTTGCCCACTGTCCACAGTGTAGCTCTGAGGGCTTTAATACCCGTGGTCTCCCAGATGATTAGTGTTCAACCTGAGACAAGTGCAGGGAGCCCCAAACCTCAGCCACCCTTTCAGCCATAGCAGATTGCTGAGGCCGTCACCGCCGCTGCTCAGCAGGCGGCCTGGGGAGGCAGTGTGGGAGAATATGGGAGGCGGAAGGCAGCAGTTTGCCAGGGTCATCCTACGGGATTCCAGGCTGGTTGAGTCCTCATTTCTTCACTTCTTTTCCTATTGTTTCCTTCCCTTCCTGGACCCCATCGCTCCTTGGAACAGAGCCGCAGTACTGACACCTTTTACTGTTCTGTTTTAGTCACCCTGTAGCCACCCTGGACCTAGGTCTGGGTCTTCCTGGTCTTTTCAGAAACCTGCTGGGCATTTATGTAAATGTATCTCCCAGGGAGGTTATGTGGCCTAGATGTGGGTGGCGGCTTGGGACCATCAGGACACTTGGACTGTGAAGGTCCTATGTCTGTGTCTTGCAGCCACCAGAGGACGTTTGTGCTAGAAGTGATGGGCCGGCACTGTGGGTAAGATCCCCGTCTTGATTCATCTGCTCTGTGGAACCAGCAGCAGCCTTCTCTTCCCCGGAGAGTCCAAAGAGGTCTCCCAGGGACAGCAGACCCAGAGATGTCCATGCTCATCTCAGCGTGGCCCCCTCTCCCTGTCCCAACCCCCATAACCACATGTGCAAGGGTGTGCCTTTGTGCCCGTGCACAGGTCAGATGCCGCTCTGAGATTAGAAGCCACCGTGTCAGGTGAGCATGAGTAGAAGGTGCTCTTCAGGGACAAAACCTCATTGAGAAGCTGTCTCGGCGGCACTCTTACTCTCCCCCCAAGCACGAAAACACAGATCCTCACACATTTCACCAGTGATAGGGCCAGGCGGACCTGCCGGGTATGGGTGATGCAGTTTATGGAGTATGGCTCCTAGCGTGACGCTTCTGCCTCTCATCTCAGATACCTGGCCCTTGTCACGTCTCTCTCCTGTGGGGCTGACTGGGTTTTTATTCCTGAGTGTCCACCGGATGACGACTGGGAGGAGCATCTTTGTCGCCGGCTCACCGAGGTACTGGCACTTTATTTTGCCCTTGAAAAACCGCTCGCCTGTTCTGTGGATGATGCACTTCCCCTCCATCAGTTTCACCCGCTGACCACTTTCCTCTTTGTTCTTGACCAGACAAGGACCCGTGGTTCTCGTCTCAACATCATCATTGTGGCTGAGGGTGCCATCGACAAGACTGGGAAACCCATCACCTCAGAAGACATCAAGAATGTTAGTATGAATGAAACCAGAAGAGACCTTGGACACCACCCCCCACCCCCTTCTCCAGTGACTTCTGAGTCTCCCCTTAGTCCTTCTGCACATCTCTCCCCAGCTTTCCTGCCCCCTGGCTTCCCAGGAAGATAAGATATAAGATAAGAAGCTAATCCATCGTGGTTTATCTAAGCCTCTGCTTGTTTTCTCTCTTTGACTCTGTACCCCTCTCTCTGTCCCTCTTTTGGTCTCCTCAGCTGGTGGTAAAGCGTCTGGGGTATGACACCCGGGTCACTGTCTTGGGGCATGTGCAGCGGGGTGGGACACCATCAGCCTTCGACAGGATCCTGGTAAGTCATGGGGTTCTGTGCCTCTTGCCGTCCTTCCCCTGCAGAACCCCACTTCCCAGGACAGGGGCTTGCACCACTGGCCATGCCACCTCCAGACTGCAGTGGCTCTTGAACCATTTCCATACACTCAAGAGTTCTCTTCTGTTGCAAAAAATGATGGGAAATTATATGCTCTCCATATAATATGAAGATCAGGTATCTCAGCTTTGAGCATTGGTAAAACTATTGAGACCTAACCTCAGACACTCAGGTTGAACCCTCTTATCCTACTTTCATTAGAAGAGAGAGGCAATACTCTTCCTTGTTTTATCAATAAGAAGGGAATATTAAGCCTCAGTGATCTCCTCGATTACTACAATAGACCTGCTTCCCTGGAACCAAATAGAGTTCCAATGGCAAGAGGATGAAGAATCAAGCTTTAGATGAAATCTGTGTAGGGAGGTAAAGCCCCATAAGCTCTTAGCTGTAGTTCTTAAATGTGCACCTCAACCCTGTGATTTGGAAGGGCCTCGGTGCCCTGGCTCTCCAGGCCCTGACCAGACAGGGAGGCCTGAACCAGACTGTCTTTGCTCCCTGGGTTCCTGCAGGGCAGCAGGATGGGTGTGGAAGCAGTGATGGCGCTTTTGGAGGGGACCCCGGACACACCAGCCTGTGTGGTGAGCCTCTCTGGTAACCAGGCTGTGCGCCTGCCCCTCATGGAGTGTGTCCAGATGGTAAGTACTGACCTCAGCTCCCCTTCCTAAGAGCCCCAAGCCCTTATCTTTTGAGCTGGAGCTTAAAGGAAAAGAGACCAACTTCGAAGGGCACTGGAACTCCTGTTGGAGATGGAGGGGCAGCATGGTGTAGTTAGAGTCAAATAGGGAAAGGGCACAGTAGGCTTTGCATAGGAGCTGTCACCTCTCTAAGCCTCAGTGTCCCCATCTGTTAAGTGTTCCTAAGGAACGTGAGAGAGGCTACATCCTACCAAGTAGTGAGACCCAATATTGCACCATATCCAGACTCAGATGCTTTTGCCATGTCTTTGTTGGAAAAGAAATACAGTCTCTCTCCAAACATTATTAAAAGCAGGGAATATTATTAAGGTCTGGCTGGCTAGCTCATATGTTTCTATGATTTCTACCTTGAACATGTTTCTCTGAAACAACATGAGGTTCCTAACGCTCACCTTGAGGGCTACTAGAAGAGTGGAGGGAATCTTTGTAAAAAGTCTTATGCAGTATCTAGGAAATACTGGGTGCTCAGGAAATGGCTCTTATTACAAAGGAATCATTCCTATGATACCACAGAGCAGTGTGTCTGGGAGCTAAGATGTCTGGCTGATCCTCAGGGCTGGCCTGCATGCTCAGGGCTGACTCCCCATTTCCTGGCCTGCTTCTCTCTTAGACTCGGGAGTCTCAGCAACCTACAGCGCAGACAGGCTCCAGCCTTGCTGTGTATCCCAAAAGCTAAAGCACTGGCCCACAGAGCAGAAATCAGTAGCTGGGAGACACATGGCAGGGATCAGCTTTTCTTCTTCTGGGATCTGTAGGGTCTACTCCATTTACTCAGTTTAGAGGCTACTTTGAGGTTGTGGCCCTGGGTACCGAATGGAGTAAGATGCTACTTTATCTGTGAGCACTCCTCTACTCTGAAAAATATTCTAATAAGTAGAGCATTGAATCAGCTCCTTCCTTTTGCTGCTCATTGCTCTGAAAATTAAGGAAAAACAAAGATGCTGCTTTCTGTGAACGTTTGGGGAGCACAGGAAAGGTGGGAGGCATGGTGGGCAGGATCCAGGCATAAGCGTGGAGACAGGCAGAGTGTTACCATGGGCTAGAAATCCAGCTGTGTGGAACCCTGCCCTGTAGTCGTGACTCTTGCTGTGCTCCTCCCTCAGACCAAAGATGTGACCAAGGCCATGAACGACAGGAAATTTGATGAAGCCATGAAGCTGAGAGGCCGGTGAGGAAATGACCAGAAGCTCACTAGCTACAGGAGTCAGATATTGGAATGAAGCAGAAAATGGACATAGTTTCAGACCCAACATAAGAGCTTCTGTCCCTTCCCCTTCTTACTGTCTCTGTGACCGTTCCTTCCTGAGAGAGTTGGTTGAGAGGGGACCAGGAAGCACAGTTTGTCCCAGGGCTGCTCTTCCTGGGATTGGCCTGCTATAATCTGGTGGTTTTGTGTGTGGGTTCCATCCAGGTTTTCAGTTTCTCTAGCCAAAGGGGCAGCATCTCATGCTGAGCACAGTGCCTCGGAGAAGAGTCCTCAGGGAGGATTTGGTCAGTTACTGGCCCTTTTTCGGCCCCTGCCCAATCCCTGCTGTGTCCCAGTTATGTCCTTTGAGGTTTGCCCTGTTGGACTTCACGCTGGAAGCAAAACTTTAGATCCCCTTGGCTGCTGGCCATGGGGAGTGGCCTGAAGACCCCCCATCCCACCTGTACTTTTCCCAGGAGCTTCATGAACAACTGGGAGGTATACAAGCTTCTGGCTCACATCAGACCCCCAGTCACTAAGGGACCGGTGAGTTCTCTCTCCCTTTGACTCTGTCGCTCAGTCTCCCTCTGTGAAGTGCTGCCTCCACTCCATACAACCTGTAGCCTCGCCAGCTTCTGTGCCCCACTGTACTCTCTAGTGCTGAGTCCCGGACCCTGCTAAGAAATTTTCTCTTAGCCTCCCCAGATACCAACCCCATATCCTTAGTGCCCTGGACGTCTCTGCCCCAAGGCCCACATCCAATTTAGGACTGACGAGGTAGCTTGCAAGGACTGGGAAAAAGGTTTATGGGTTAATCCCCTGGGCAAACCTGGGAATAGTCATATCTGAGTGTACTTTAGCCACTTCTTCCACTGAAGTAGTGCTTCTCAGTGTCTATCAGACACTCAGAATCATCTGGGCTGCTTATTAAACATGCAGATTGCTGGATCCTTCCCGCAGAGAGGATTTAGATCTGGGGTTGGGGCCAGGAGTAGGCAGGTTTAACAGGCTCCCTAGATCAGGCTGTCCAAGAACCACACTTCGGGAAATGCTGCTCTGGAAGGCCTCATTCGTTATGTAATGCTGTCTGTGGGCAGAGCCTGTGGCTTTCCTTATTGATTTGTGATAAAGAATTCGCTTCCACAGGATGAGGGAACAGGCTGTGCCGGCATTCCTGGGGAGGGGACCGTGTTGTCCTGAGCTCCATGTCCTGACCCTAGGACTCAAGAGTTCAGCTTCCCTTACTGACCTGTCCCCCTCTTCGCCCTGCTCCCTCTCCGCTTCCTTCTCCCCAGGGTAGCACACACACAGTGGCCGTGATGAACGTGGGGGCGCCGGCCGCAGGCATGAATGCTGCCGTCCGCTCCACCGTGAGGATTGGCCTCATCCAGGGCAACCGGGTGCTGGTTGTGCATGATGGCTTCGAGGGCCTGGCCAAGGGTCAGGTACGGGGACTAAAAGGAAGGGGAGCACATACTCTGGGGCCAAGAGTAGTCATGGGGAGGGTAAGTGTAGCAGGAGTGGCCTGTTCGTCTTCTTCTTTCTCCTGGCCCCTCCCCTATCTTTCTCTACCTTTCTTTCCTCTCAGGGTTTGAGCAGAAGTAGATGCTTAATTCCAGGGCAGTATGAATAGGCAGGAGTCACTGAAACAAACCCTTTGCAGGCAACATATCTTATTTAATTCTCTGTCCCAAAGCTCAGTGCAGTGCCTGGCATAAGTAGGTGCCTAATATTTGTGACTGAGCAATAAGACCGGAGGAAGTTCACTGAGGTGGGGAAAAGCCGGTGTGTGGTGTTTCTTCTCCAGCCAGGGGGGTGTCGGGGTGAGATGAGAACTCAGGAAGTGGCGTTCAGTCCACAAGGCAGACCTACGTGACCTTTTCCTGCAGATTGAGGAAGCCAGCTGGAGCTATGTTGGGGGCTGGACTGGCCAAGGTGGTTCCAAACTTGGGACTAAAAGGTAAGTGGCATTACGGGAGCACCTCCTCCTAGTCACTCCTAAAGATGTCCCTTGGAACGTGGGTGTCAGTTCATTAGCTCAGCATCTACACTGCTGCAGTCTGCATCTTCTGTCCCCAAGGACAGTTGCCTCAGTCAGTGTAGGCAGGCATGCCCATCTAGACATCTCTTAGTGGCTCTAGCAATTTAAAGCCCCAGGATGTGTCCTTAGACAGCCATGAGAGGTGGGGCAGGGAAGGGGACACAGGTCAAGAAGTTAGACATAAAGCATCTTCTAATTCTAGCTTTTTTTCTCCCTCAACTTTGCTTAACTCTCCAAATTCCATCACCTCATCACCCACCCCCGCCTCACCCCAATCGACTAGGACTCTACCCAAGAAGAGCTTTGAGCAGATCAGTGCCAACATCACTAAGTTTAACATTCAGGGCCTTGTCATCATCGGGGGCTTTGAGGTGAGTGCCGGCCCGTTTGTTCCCCTCCCCCCGCCCTTTCCCTCTCTCCTTATTGCTGCCGCTCTTCTCAGGCTTACACAGGGGGCCTGGAACTGATGGAGGGCAGGAAGCTGTTTGACGAGCTGTGCATCCCGTTTGTGGTCATCCCTGCGACAGTCTCCAACAACGTCCCCGGCTCGGACTTTAGTGTGGGGGCTGACACAGCACTCAACACCATCTGCACGGTGAGAGCCCGCCGCCGCTTCCCAGGCCTCTGGCCAGCTCTGTAATCCCTGGGCTGCATGTGCTCCTGGAGAGTGAGCTACTGTTTCTGTCCTAACCGAGTGACGGTGTTTGAATGGTGCTTCTTTGAGCCCAGGCCTTTACGCACTTTATGTAACTGCACTACGGTGTTCGTTCTCACCCGTCTGCCTCCAATGCATCAGTACTCTGCACACCAAATGTCTTTCTGTCCTGAGGTCAGATAGCTTCATTTTCCTAACCCTGACCAACAGAAAGAGTAAGTATAGCTTCCTTCCCAGGAGAGGAGTTTTCACAGTGTGGTTGGCAGATGTGCCTGCTGTCCTCAAAGGCAAGAACTTGATGAGGCGTAGGGGCCTGGCTGACCTGGGGAGGGTGGCGCTCTGGCGCTGGTTTATGGCAGGGGCCAGAGAAGTGACAAGAATCGGATCCCAGACCCTGGCTTTCTAACTGTGACCCATTGTCTCTGCAGACCTGTGACCGCATCAAGCAATCAGCGGCAGGCACCAAGCGTCGGGTGTTTATTATTGAAACTATGGGTGGCTACTGTGGCTACCTGGCCACCATGGCGGGACTGGCAGCGGGGGCCGATGCTGCCTACATTTTTGAGGAGCCCTTCACCATTCGGGACCTGCAGGTAGGTGGCCACTCAGAACCTGTTATGTAGCTCTCCCCTGCCCTGGTCTGTCCCCACAGCATCCTGAGCTGCGAAAGCTCAAGATGAGGATCGCTGCTTGGTCTTTGGGGCCCTGCAAGGAAACTAGACAGAGCAGCAAGTGGGCATTTCCGGTGTAACCTCACACACATGACCACACCTTCTGTTGCTGGAGCATTCGTTTTGAAGGCCCTGTGTTGCTAAGCCCTTCTCAATGTGTTTTTGCATTTTGTCTTCAAAACACATGTGCAAGGGAACTATTATCTCTGTGTTACAGATGAGAAAGATTTAAAGAGGTTAAAAGACTTCTCTAAACTTGTGAGTAGGTGGTTTAACAGACAAAGTCGGTGGTGTCTCTGCTGCATCATGCCATCCCCCTGGGCTTCCCTTGCTACCAAAGCAGACTCTTCTCTTTCTGGTCCCTGTCACTTCTGGGGTTGGGGTGGGGTGCTGATTCCTTTTTTTCAGACGGGTCGTCTGATCCTAATTTTCCAAGATCTCAGTTCACTGGAGGAAAGAAGAGCCACAAAGTGGAGGGGCAGCAGGCTGAGGGGACTCCCTTATGCAAGAGCCAAGCAGCCCCTGCCAGGAATGGAGGGTGGGAGTCTTCCTCCTTCACCCCCAGCTCAAAGCCCAGATGAAGGAACTGGTTCCTCCCAGGTGAAGCACTGCTGCATACACAAGCAGCCCATTTAAAGGCCGACATGGTGAGCAGAGTCAGCCCTCTGAGGGAAGGGAAGCAGAACCCCTAGAAGGGGACACTGGGAGCAGATGGAAAGGTGAAGACTGGCAGTTACCATGTCTGTCCCTAACTTACCCTCTCCCGGTTCTGCCTGGCTCATTTGTAGTCTTTGTTTACATTTCAGTGTGCACTGAACTCCTCACAGGGACGAGGCACGGGACTGTAAACAGTTCTCCCCCAGTCCCTCTTCCCTTCTGGAGAGGCCCGGTGGGTACAAGAGATCCATGCACCTGCCTGGCCTTATCTACTCCTGGCTACGCTTAGGATTTACTCTCTTATTTTCAGGCAAATGTTGAACATCTGGTGCAAAAGATGAAAACCACTGTGAAAAGGGGCTTGGTGTTAAGGTACCTCATCCACAGTTTGTTCCTAATTGAAGAGAACAGTTAGACTTTGGCTCTAGCCCACAGAATGAATCCATGGTTGGACACCCTGAGAAATTTGGGGACAAAGGGAGAGAACCGGAGCCATGGGAGGAGACAGAAAAGGGAAGAACAAAGCCTACAGAAGCAGAAAAGGGTTGGGAGGGATGGGGAGACAACCAAAGTCACAGGCTTTTGGTTTCTACTTGGCAGGAACGAGAAGTGCAATGAGAACTATACCACCGACTTCATCTTCAACCTGTACTCTGAGGAGGGGAAGGGCATCTTTGACAGCAGGAAGAATGTGCTTGGCCACATGCAGCAGGTCAGGAAGAAACCCCAGTCACGCCCTTCACCAGATGGCCACAACTCCCGATAGCCATTGGGTCTCCAAGTGGCCCCCAAACTGCTGAAGGCTGTCAGTGTCACCAGAGAGCATGAGCCTGCAATTTTTACTAAGGTTATGTGGTCCATCCCAGGGCAGGAATTCTCAACGTTGGCACCTTTACCATTTTGGGCTGGATAATTCTTTGTTGCGGGTGGCTGTTCTGTGTCATTGTGGGATACTTTAGCAACATCCTTGGACTCTACCCACTAGATGCCGGCACAACCTCCTTCTAAGCTGTAACAAAAACAAAACGTCTCAGACTTTGCCAAATGTCCCCTGGGGGGCAAAATCATCTCCAGTTGAGAACCATTAATTCAGATGAAGAAAATGAGGCCCAGACAGAACAAACAGTTTTTCCAGGGCTGCTCATCAAGCTTGGGTGAGAGCCAGAATGCATTCCAGTGCTCTTCCCAGCACACCGTGCTGCCTTCCTGTGCAAGGAGGATAGCCACCTTGCTGATGTTGCGCTCCGTCTCCACTAACTGGGGTTTCAGGGGGAAGTGAATTCCCTTCTGCTCTCCACATTCAATCCCTGCCTATGGCATACCTCGCTCACAGATGGTACTGGTGGTCTTGGGCCTCCCCATCCCAAGTGTCCCCAGCTGATGCTGCTTAAGTATGGACCTTTGACCTTTGTATACCCACATATGAATTCCCAGTATCTCAGCTTGAATGAGCTTATTAGCCTCTGCAGGAATGGGGTACGATTGGATAGAGTATGGTCATCTATTCCCCACTTCCCCACCTATTTTCACTTAGTTCAGAGAAAACCTACATGATGTTTTATAGTATTCTGAGGTGTTATCAAGGACATCTATATTGGTTTGCAAGGAATACTTCTGTCATTGATGATGGTGATTGACAAAAGCTTCCTAGGCTCAAGAGGGGCAGGGAGGTGACTGGCCAGACTGGAAGTGGATGAACAGGATCTGGCAGCCATGAGACCAGAGACCAGCTCCCCCCTTATCTAATTAGTTACTCTTTACACCTCATAAATGGCCAAATAAGCTGTGCCAGCTCACCCTGTTCTCAGCACTGTCTCAAGAGTTTCCTTCATGGTTCGACCTCTGGATTCCGGTTTCTAGCTCCAAGTCTGGGGCCTGTTCGTTTCCTTTTATTCAGATATTTCTGCCACTCATTAGAATCCTTCCCTCTGTAATTTTTATGATTCTTTTTCCAGGGTGGAAGCCCAACTCCATTTGACAGGAATTTTGCCACTAAGATGGGTGCCAAGGCTATGAACTGGATGTCCGGGAAAATCAAAGAGAGTTACCGTAATGGTAGGTGGGGTAAGAGGGGCAGGCCCCTTCATAGAGCCTGGTTCTCCATTATAGGAGCTTACTGACCATCCTTTATTACAGGGAGGATCTTCGCCAATACACCAGACTCGGGCTGTGTTCTGGGTATGCGTAAGAGGGCTCTGGTCTTTCAACCAGTGACTGAGCTAAAGGAGCAGACAGATTTTGAGTGAGTACATCTACTTCCCCGGTAGTTTCAACTACTCTTCCCAACTTGTTCGCTGTCTTCAGTCCTTTTATCTTAGGAGTAACGCTTGTAGTCGTACCCATTTCAGACATCTTAAGACATCTTAGCCCATGTCCTAAAATCCATCCTCTTCTACTCAACTTCTTCTATAAGCTTTTGATAGAATTTATTTGGGGTGCTGAAAAATTAAATCGTCATCTGTCTCCTTTCTCTGTAGTCACCGCATCCCCAAGGAACAGTGGTGGCTGAAGCTGAGGCCCATCCTCAAAATCCTAGCCAAGTATGAGATTGACTTGGACACCACAGAGCATGCCCACCTGGAGCACATCAGTCGGAAGCGATCTGGAGAAGCTTCTATCTAACCCTCTCTGGAGTGAGGGTAATGGATTGTCTGATCATGGTCAGCTCACCCCAGTAGATCCAAGTCCATGTATTCAAGTGTTTTAGCCCATTTTTCATTAAGTTTCCTTTTAATCTGCACCTATAGCCATGACCAGCTCTGGCCAGGGAGCTGGGGCAGTGGGCAGTGAGTAGAAGGTTATTTAGGTAGGATTTATCATCATTTCTACCCCAGCTTCATGTGTCACACAATACTGGGCTCCTCTAGTGCTACTGCTAGATTTCAGCTACTCGGTTACAATCTTCCTCAAAAGCTTTATTTATTTCTTTGTGATAACAAAGTCTTGGTTCCTCTACTACTCTGGCTGCAGTGACACTAATAAATGCCAACTGGTCACTGTGCTTTTGGTTCTCCTGTTGTCACTTTCATAAGTAGAATGTCATACTATCAACCCAAAGCTCCAGACACTGCTCAGAGACACATGGGAAAATGCATGTGATCACCCCTGTACTTCTCTCCATCTCTTGGCTTTGCACATAGGGTTCTAGAACATCGTACACTGGTCCTTACCCCCATCTCACACTAGTACCTCCTGCATTCTCTGTAGCCATAGGATGCCCCTCCAGTCTCCCTTCAGCATGAAGTTGTGTCTCACCTCTTGATCATATATACCCATTACCCAGGGGTGCTTTTTTCCAGCCATCCCATGATCTCTACTTCTCTTCTGACAACTCAGGGTTCTTCCTTCTCAACTCTTCCCCTGTATTCATTCCTAGGTGAAAGGCAGACTCCATTTGTGGGGAGACATGCACATTTTGAAACCCTGGGAAAGAGACCCCCAGTCCTGGACCTGGTTTGGTGGGTTGGCTGAAATACTG
Source organism: Crocuta crocuta (assembly GCF_008692635.1). Classification (NCBI taxonomy): domain Eukaryota; kingdom Metazoa; phylum Chordata; class Mammalia; order Carnivora; family Hyaenidae; genus Crocuta; species Crocuta crocuta. Next base: position 8,603,503 of record NW_027528345.1, read on the forward strand.
CCTGAGAAAGCAGTCAGTTCTCATTCAGCTCAATTTGTTTTCTATTCCGTAACAATAGCGTCTTCCTCATTAGTGAAGTGACCATGTAATGCAGTTGGTCTTCAGGAGTAAGACTGCAGATTTTACCCAAATTGACGGGATGGTGCCCTGTTGATGCCAAGTTTAAGATTAGCCTTCAATAACCAGATCCTGGCTCTCAGCACAAGCGTACATACTCCTCCCAACCCAGTTTCCTCACTTGCTTGGTGAAGCAGGAAGTTTCAAGGTTTTACCAGCAGTGGAGGAAGGATGATCTCTAATATATCACTTTTGCTGGCTGTCCAAGGTATTACCTCTATACCCTGAAAACGCTCTGAACAGTAACTGAGAAGGCTTGTCAGGAGTCCAGAATTCAGGCAGCCAGATGCTCTTTGTGCAATTTGTTAAGGGGAAGAAAAAACAAGAGTAAATAGTAAGCACTGCTATCACTGCATCCTCAAAACAGCTTAGGAGGGAGGTGGTGACAGCCCATTTCAAAGTTATGGACAACGGGGCTCCGGGTGATTAAATAATGTGGAGAAAAACAGGAACAGTAGAAATTGCCAAACTTGCTTTTAGAAGTGTTTATTTCTTTTTTTTTTCAAGTGAGCAAAAAAACACCAGTGGCAAAAGCAGACATATTTTTTTCAAATTAGCTGTCAGCAGATTGCAGTCATTTTTATTGTAGTTCCCAATCAGTTTAAAAAAAAAAAGTTTTTCAAATTTGCATCTGGGTCATCCAAGATAATAACAGCTTGATCTAGTTTAGGAACATGAAAAGGAAGAGTATTGTTGACTAAGTATGGTTCACTAAAATAGTTCTTTTTTGAGTACGTGGGTCATCTCAAAAGAAGCTCTTATAATGCTCTTCCCCCACGCCCTGGCCTCCCCCAGTGTCTTGTATAGATCAGTAAAAAGCAGTTTCCAAAACAACTGAAAGGAAAATAACTCCAAACTTAGTAGTGTGAGCTCCCTAAAGGGAAATGAAGACGACCCATGGGAAAAGGCAGCCCAGCACATCTCCTCCCTTGCTAGCGTAAACACCGTCTAAGGTGCAGAAGCACCTGCTAAGCCCATTGGAGCAAACTGGCTTTCACGAAGAGAAAGAACTGCATTAGCAAAGTTCGTAGGACTTTAGTTCTTAGGACTGCTCAGAACCTGCTATTTCTTCTACTATGTGGAGAGCAGCAAGGAAATGTTAGTTCTGACATAACACTGCTGAACTACTGGAACCCTCAGGCACACCCATGGAAAAGAGGCAAAGACTGCTATTTCCTTTGATGGTAAGAGAGCGGGCCAGTCCCTTCTGAATGCTCCGTGACGTGGCACTCTAGGAATATCATCCAGCCCAACTGTGAATCTGCACACCATTTGAGCCTGTACGGTCTTCATCTTTGGGCCACATTGTTAGCTGGAGTTTTCTTAGACTTCTTCACTGACCAGTTAAAATGTTTCTAGAGGGATTCTTCTGAAATGTTAATCATGTTCCCAAAGGAAAACTAAACACACATTCTTTAAATACTCTTCATCTTCCTAGAGAATTTAGTTGCATTGTTGACTTTTTCCCTAAAGGGGAGAGTAGGGGGAGATCTCTTTTGTTTGCAGGGTGCAATATAAAAAGCCAAGTAAGCAATAAACAGAAAACAAAAATGAGGGATTTGTTTGTTTGTTGGTTTGTTTGCTTGGTTTGGGGAGGGGAGATGGTGTGGAGGTTACTGTTGTGACATATTGCCTCTAAATACAAACCACACAACAGGAACAACTGCTTTTCCTGTTTTTCAAGACAAAGAGACAGTACCACAGGGAAAAATCTCACCCAGAGTTGCCTGCCTGATGGTGCAAACATCTCCGGCCTATTCCACAAGTAACAGGTATTCCTTCAGAGATGCTGGCAGTGGAAGGCCCTTCACTGCATCTGGCAGATACTGGAGTCCCAAACTCCGGCGCACAGCATAGCGAGACAGTGTCTTCAGAGTTCCTGGGGCTGAGCACAGAACAGTCAGTTTTTCACACAGCTGCTGGTCTCTGGCCACTTCCCGTGGCATGGTGCCATTCTTCCTTAATTCAAAGTGTCCAACAGCTCTGTGGAGAAGCTCAAAGCAAGAGTCTTCTTTCTCTGTTCCAAGTCCCCTGACTAGTAGAGCCACCAGGCGGGAGATGGGCGTCTGGCCTTTGAGGTTGATGACTCTGACTTCCGCACCGTAATCAAGAAGGATGCTGACGCTCTCCAGATTTCCCTTCATGGCAGCCCAGCTAAGCGGGGTATCGTTGTTATAATCCAGGGCATTGACAGAGGCCCCACTCTCCAGGAGGGCCCGCACACACTCAGCATTGTTCTTAAAGGCTGCCCAGTGAAGTGGGGTATCTCGGTTGCCATCCAGTGCGTTGGGGTTTGCACCATACTCCAAGAGGACCTCCACACAAGCCTCATCTTTCTCAGCTGCATAGTGGAGGGCTGTTCGGTTGTAACCATCCAGGGCATTCACCTGTAAAGACGGAGGAACTCTATGACAGTAGCTAGACTACCGAGAGGAAGATGGGAGGGCAAAAGAAGCTTACGTGTGTTTATCCACTACCTGTGTTATGTCATGTTCTGAATATGAGAGTCAACAAGCAATTCCCAGGGAGTCTTGGTGTTCAAGATGGAGAGATGGCAGGAGCTTCGGAGCAAATAGGAAGAGAGCTGTCTCAAAACAACCAGCACTCTATTATGTGCATTGGTCAGCTGGTCTGCGTTACTTAGGGTTTTGCTGCTACATTCTTGTTTACTGTTCACTAGGATCTCTACCATGGGGTAATGGGTAAAGAAAGAGAAGATGAAGTCTAAATCCTCGTAACTACTCTGGAAGATATTATTGGAAAGTAGCTTCAATATATTAGCCAAAGTAAAGGTTTTGAATTATTTTACTTATCCCAACACACTCTATCCTGTAGCTAATGGCGACCAGACTGAAAAATAATGAGGCCAAACTCTGCCCACGTAGCTTTGCTGTGTTCTTTAGTCATACTGAGAAGCTCAAATTATTAATCCAGTCAGCCCCTTGCAAAACTGTGCTGTGCAGTCATAAGAGAACCTCAATAAAAGCATGTGAAGAGCACAAATATTCCAATAATGGAAAAGCAGCTGGCTTGCTAAAAATCAACATCACTTATAATTTTTGAAGGCTGCAAAGACTTCAAAACCCAAACTTACAACTAGCATAGCCTCTTCCCCCATAAAATGCAATAAAAGCAAGCTGAAATACTTAACTGAGTTCAACTTTCTATTTAGCTAAAAACTTTACGCCCCGTGGGGATAATTTTTCATCAATGACATTAAATCGCTGGCTTTCATCTCAGGGTCACTCACAAGAGTTATGTAACAGATCACGACAAGTAGAGGACAACAAGGCTGTGTGGAGATGATGGTGCTGCAGGCTGGCCCTAGGCTTACTGACCAATATGTCTGGGGCCTGCACACCTGCTTCATGGCAGGTCTGATTCCAATTAGCGCCTCAGCACGTGCAACTTCCAGACTGCTTACAGTCAAAACTGCTTATTTATTTATTTACTTAACAAGCACTTGGCAATTACCACATGCCAGCGTACTAAACTTTACGACCTTATGAAGAAGATACCACTGTCAACCCTGTTTTACAGATGAGGAAACCAAGGCAAAGAAAATTAAGTTACTTGTTTAAAGTCACACAGCTGGAAGTGACAGCGCTGTGACACAAATCTATGAAGTCTGGCTCCGGAGCCTATTCTTTTAAACATTCATTATACCATCCTGCTTCTTGCTGATGCCAATATAAGTTAACCTAGGTTTCTAATCTTAAGATACATTAAAAAGAAGACAGGAACAGGATACAATAAACAGAAAATAATTAGTGGCCAGAAATAGCACGAGTAGCCCAATCCTGAGGAATGGATTCCTAATGACATTTATCTCCCAGAAACAGTGGTATTAGAAGTACATGTCCAGTAGCAGGTGTCAAATGGTTTAGATTTAATCACTCCAGGGGCCTCTGTACTTAGAGCTCCTGGACAGCCAACAGGCCAGGAGAGGACTGAGTGGAAAGGAAGAAGGAAGGCTGGGAGAAAAAGGGGAGTTAAACTCCCTCTTCCTGGATCCAGGGACAACTTAAGAAAGAAAGGCAAAGGAATGAAATCCTTTGGATCACTGTATATATTCACCAGTACAGTTTGCTTTAATATTGGCTATGCCAATGTTACCATGGGCTAGAAGGTGGGAAGAGATGGGAAAAGAGAAATTGTAAGAAAACGTGAAGCTCAAGGTTAAGTGGATCATTAATGTGACAGTGTTAAAAACATTACCTCAGCTCCTTTTTCCAGGAGTAACTCCACACAGTCAGCATCTGCCACCATGCAGGCGCAGTGCAGTGGCTTCAGTGTGCCATGGGTACAGTTCACATCTGCTCCCTAGGGGCAGAAGGAAACTTCAGTCAGTGTGCTCTGCTCTGGCTCACTGAGTAGGAGGAGACTCAGAACTGAGTCCAGGGTGGACGAGGGCTCTAGCTCTGACTGTACTGGAAACATACTACTAGTCCCACTTTCTAATATATATTAAAATAATCTAATGTTAATATCCAAACCAAGAGAATACACTGAAGATGAAAGAAAGAAATTCAATTCCTTAGATCAAGTTACTAAGTTTTTCCACAAGGTAACTTGCCAGATGGCCATCTAGGCATCACGGAGGACATGACCTTATGTGTAAAAGCAGTGGGAAACTTATCACCAGGCAGGAAAGCTGAAAAGTCATCCACTTTCTATGGTGGCCATAGAAAGTGAGTCTGTCAGACCAAAACCAGGAGATCTGGCACACTTTTTTGCCATTCCACAGATGACCATCACGAACAGTAAGGTCATCTTAACAGTTACCTTTTTGTATAGGGACATCTTCAAAGTAGCCTCTTAGTATGGGCATTCTCTGCCAACTACCCCCTGTGGGTATGGCTCTTTCAAATGTGATGAAAGGAGATGGAGATCTTACAGTCAGACCAAAGTCGCTGAATGACTCAGCAGCAGAGCTAGAATTAGAATGTGACAAACTTCCTACTGCTGAATCCTCTGGTACCACTTTTGCTGAGAACAAGTTAACATTTGTATGACTATTTCTTCGCAGAGCTGCACCACATCACTCCGAAGCAGCAATATAGCTCCAGGCTGTAAATAAGGATTCCACTGTTGTTGAAAAGAATGTACAAAAGTAACCAGCTTTTTCTAGTCATCAAAAAATTACCCTGTAACTTCTTCAACAGGAATAATACTCAGGAAAAGATCTCAAAGACTGTCTAGGATACTAGTCATACAACAATCGCTGAATAGCAGTGATTAAAGATGTTAAGAAGTCTTAAGTCAAAAATTACCATGAATTTAAGGGTTGACATTCCTTACAGAATTAGAAGTGGTAGCTGTTAAGATAGATGGCAAGTGATATCTCTCCATGTGATTATTATAAACCACAAGGATTTGAAAACTACTTCTCCTTTGCTCATTTCCTTCCTCCCTTAGTAGAACATTTATAGGAGACTTGGAGCTTGCTGGATCCCATATGCACCATATCCAGACAGAGATTTACAAAGAACGTGAGACTAGGCTTATCTAGAACATATTTCCTGAAGAAAAATATCCGATAAACAAAGTGAAAGGGAGAAGGAAAGAGAAGCAAAACACAAGGAAAATGTATTTTCATTGTCAAGTTAATTATATAAGAGGACTGTAAAAACTCCTTGTGATCTTGTGCTGAGTCAATGCTGCAAATTCGTAACCTAGTACGATTCCCCAGGAACTTTCCCGCTTCACCTCCCAAAGTCCTCTCCATCAATACAGCACACTCACCCCTCTGATGAGGTCCTCTACATTATCATGTGGGAAGGAACGAATGGCAGCGATTGTTCGGATTAAGCGCTCTGAGAGAGAGTATTTGCTCTGAATGCTCTGCATAATATACCACATACTGGAACTCATCAAGGCTCAGAGTATGTTCACATGCTCCAAACTGCCTGAAACAAAGAAGTTTTAGGCATACACAATATCACTGAGCATACCTGTCCCTGGGCTTAGGAGTTCTCTGAGGCCCTCCTCAGAGTAAAAGTAGATTTCAAAGAGATCAATGACTAATTAATATTTTTTCTTAATCACAAAGAAATAGATTACAATAGCTGCTTAGGGAGCTGCTTAGGTAAGGCTGGACAAAAATGCTCTCACTCTTAGCACCTCAATTCTACTCTCTGAACTAGTCTGGAACGAGATTTCTCCAAGAGGCCCCAAGACCCTTACAGAGCTCTGTGTAGCTTACAAACAGGACCAGGCAAGGAAGGGGATTTTTTTTAAAGGCTGGAGTTGCCACAAAAACATTTTTTTCCTCCTCTGGATTTTGTGATCTTTACGATCAGCATCACCTTTAGCTTACTTGTTACATCTGGCCCTGCAGTATACTTATGTTCATATTGTTTCTCCTCGAAATTGTAATCAATTAGAATGTGAGGTCCCTGTCTTTTTTTTTTTTTTGTCCGTGTAAGGCCAGTCACAGAGGCTCACAAAAAATAGGTATTTAATAAATACTGGTTGATTGACTAAAGTATATGAAGTGATCGACACTTGTGAGAAGAGAGGGAAAAGGCTATGGGACCAATACATCTATGTTAACAGTGGCAAGGCATCTGTGAAGGTTTAAAATGTCTTCAGCAAAGAAAAAGATGGGAAATATTTGAAGTGATACTCTAAAATAAAAAACTAAAAAGTATAATTAGTCATGTATATAAAATTAGAAAAAAATTCAAAGTTCACACCAACAACATATGCTTGTAGCTGTAGGAAAACAAGCAGATATAAGAGTTCAAAATGAATTAAAATTTCTAATAACTGGCCATTCGTGACAACTGAGGAATAGATTTGGGCAAATATATGTTCAAACCACAATATGACAGAGGGTTCTAGCATGGAAAAGAACATAACACAATATACTTAAATTTAACTGATAGAAGTTTTGGCTGTATAAATAAGAGCCATATACTAGCTGGGAAGCATTTAAAATTACAGCAAACAAGGTGGAGCATTTCCATGAAAAAGCACATATCAAAAACTGTAGAGAAAATATAGTATGCAGCATCAGCTCTTGAAGTGTGACTGCTTAGGAATGTGTTCCTCTTAAACTATAAGCTCTTTGGGGGGAAATAGTGTTATCTTCAATAGCTCCTGGCGCATGGCAGATTCTCCATAAATATTCATTGAACTAATGTAAAGATTATTATTTTAGATCCTTAAAAATTCAAGACTTGCATAATCAAAAATGTTATGTATATGACTTAGATTAAGGAAAAAACCTGAAATGATTTCGGTCATTTCACACTGTGTAATTTTTGTTTTTTGTAATAGAGTATCCCCTCACACTTTATGCAATATATTATAAATTTGAATAGTTTCTATTTTGCTAATCAGTAGCCATTTATCTGTTTAAACTATATACAGTATTAATTAATAGAATGCAAGAATGAATTGAAAAATATTCAATTCATAGGTATCAATAATTCATATTGGGTATTCTTCTCCCCTGTGTTATTTTGAATGAATAAGCTTACATGTACACCTGTTTATATGTCTCTCTGAAATATTCTAGATAATTTAGACTTGGCATTAATTTTAATCTGACAGCCACTAAATTCAGACAAGGGTGTGTGTCTTACACTTCCTTGTTGCAAGGAAAAAGAAAAAAAGCAGAGGTGCGTTTGAACCAGAGATCCCAAGAATGGGGGCAGAAGACTGAGCATCTAAAGTGGAAGGCTTAGACTGGACTGGTTCTGTTAACCATTTCTGGGACATGATGATCTGAAGAAAACTAAACCCTGCAGTCATTTTCGAGACGCTCCTGGCACTCTAAGCTAAGAACTCCTAAGTCAGGATATGACCAGTGGTCTCCTGCTGCTGCATCGAAGCTCCCGGTAAAGAGTGAAACTTCGGGGCACATTGACAACATGCACTGTAGGAAAGGGTCAAGGAAATGTAAACTTGACCTATCTCCGGACAGCAGCCCATGCGCGGTTTGACCCCAAGTGGCCCCTTTCCTCTGCTCGAACTAAGAGCCCTCTCACCACATTTTCTTCCACTTTGGATCCAAAGAAAACACCAAGGGGATATTCTACTGCCATTCTAGGAGCACAGTGAAAGAGAGGCGACATTCAACAGCTTTGGTACTAGTGACGCCTCAGCTTCCGCCCAAGCCGAGACACCCTCAGTCCAGCCAGAGGCGCTCCCAACCCCACCACACCTGCTGGGAGGAGGGCTCGCGGCCGCTACGTCTTGCCGAGGCAAAGGACTGAAGGGCAAGGACACTAAATGCGAGGCCGTGTGGTGTCACTTTGCGCATGGGATCCGAAAAGGTCGCAGCAACCCCGGCAGGTCTCCCTGAGCGAGGAGGGTCGCGCAATCTACACCCGTGGAGCCCCGGAGGTTAACCAACCCCCGTCCTGATTTCCCCAAGGCCGGGAACCATGTCTCTGCCGCGAGGGCTAACGAAACCGAGCGGGGAATGGAGGAGTTACTGGGTGTGGAGCCACGGGTTAGGGGACCTGGCTGCAAGCAGTCCCGCAGCAAGGGACGCACTCACCGAACCTCGGGGCAGAGCTGGGTGGTGAAGCGGCTGTCAAGGTGTGACCCGGAAGCAGAAGTTGGCGTCTCCAGCTGGCCTCTCTGTTTACAGGATATGAAGAGCGATTGGGATGGGCGCCTGAGCACCGGCCAATGGCTGCAGGCGGGGGGCGCCTGCGCACACTCGTGAGGCAGCCTCGGTCCTACACAGGCATAGTTAACAGGTTACTTTTTTTTCCTCTGCCAGAGGGTTTATGCGCAGGCGCAGTGTGGCGCTGTCGGCCATGCGGGGGGACTCGGGTCCGCAGCTGAAGGCAAAGAGCTCAACGGCCCCGATCTTTGGGCTGAGTCTGTAGGGCTGCACCTACGTGGGCCAGGCCCGTAGTGGGTCCTTCCGTGCTCTCCGCTGCATCCAAGGTCTCCAACTGAGATCGGGCCTGGGCACCTCATTTCTAAACTCGCTACACTGGTTCGGTTGCTTAGTAGAGACTAAACTGTTAGAAGTGTCTTTGGAAAATAAAAGAGACCTCCATCATTATTCATCATATTGGAACGCATATGTGCTCTTATGAATATGGATACTGTCCACCCTCCCTCCAAGGGAGTTATACCGAAGATAAGCAGCCACCCAAGAGATTTAGTACCCCAAATGTTGAAGACTGAAGAAGATGTACACGCTGACAGTAACCCTTCCCACCCAGAGAGGTGCTGCAACCTCGCAGTGATATACTTCTCATGCAAAGCATAAACATTGGAAGCCAGCAGCACGTAGTGGTGCAGGTAAAGAGTGAAGCAGCCTACACAGGCTGACTGGAAGTGCTGTGATCTATCTGGCTGCTTGTTTAACCAAGAATGCCCCAACACCTACTCCCCAAAGCTTGTTCTAAGCAGCATAATCAACCAGTTTGAGAATAAAGCAGGGCCCAGACAGTTCATGAACATCAGTGAGGGGATGATGAATTAGAGAAGCTCATGCCTTGCCTGAGGAGTGAACCTCCTCTGCACTCCAAACTAAAAAGATTTTTGCCATGCAGGAAGGTGTCCCCCACCTTCTGCCACTCTGCTGTGGTGAGGTGTTCAATTTTCCAAAAGAAGCTGAAATCCAGATTTTTAAAAAAAGTGAATCCTCCCAAGTTGCAAATATTGGCAACATTTTTTTTTTTAAAGAATCGTTTTGAAAGCAAGCAACATTCAGCCTGCAAACCACCAATTCCATACTCTAGATTAAAGGGCTGCTTTGGCCTGGATTAAAGGCTGCTTTGGTCATTGGCAGCTCTATGGGAGAAGGGTTTAGGTGTAGCTCTCTGATTGGGAGGGGTCCTGGGGAGTTGGAGCTGTAGCTACATATTAACTACATTGCTTTTAATTCATAGATTTACTTAGATAAGCTTGAAGGAGGCTAGACTCCCCCACCCCTCCCCTGCAAGCTATTCTAAGGCATTTGATCAAATTCAGTGAATAGAAACAGTTTGATTCTGTGCCCATTGCTTCTAAACCAGAAATCTGTATTAGGGCTCTAGAGAATGTTAAACCTCCAAACACAAGGGCAAGAGATACCTGTGTTGGTGAGGAAGTTCATGCTGTGAACCAAAATCCTCCCTGGCCACCAGCAGAGGAGATCATAGATAAAATCAGGCCACTACATGTGTTGTCAGACCTAACCTCGGTTCAGTTAATACCTCTCAAACTCCCATCCCTATGTCTAGAACTGTGTGGTTCACATCAATACCTCAATGGTATATAATCCCCCAAATATCCTTGAATCCTACTTAGCAGGGGAATTAGTTAGGTGAGAGGCAAATGTGTAACAAATTCCATTGCATCATCAAGTGGGCCCAGATGTGCTAAGTCTCCCTCTCCCTAGACCCAGTAAGGTGATGCTCTGCTTGGCACCATCCATAGCTTTCTCTAAGTGGAACAAGCTTCAGACAACTGACCTGTTGAGGGGCTGATGACTGCCTCTCTGGCCTTCATTTTATTAACTCTAGGTCTAGCAAGTCTACCACTCTGTCTCAGAAAATCCACTGCACAAGAGAAGGAGGTCCCCACATGTACACAGAAGAAATGATGGGTCAAAGGACACAGGAAATGAAAAAGTACTGCACCTGAGGCTCCCTGCCTTGGTGCGTTTGTTCAATGTCATATACTACCCAGAATGGTGGAAAGTGAAACCAGAGTACAGAAGGTCTAGCTTTTGTCCTGGCTCTAAGACTGATAGTTACTTCATTCCATTTCTTTGGGCATCCATTTTCTCACTTGTGAAAGCATTGGCTGAAATCATCTCTGAATATCCTTCCATTTCTATAATTCTGAATCTATTTAATTCCTAAGCAAAAACCCCTGCTTCCAAAATTTTTTACTCTCATCAAATGAGAACAGTTTTATGACTATCATAATACTACTATATTAATGGGACCTGTGAAGTCTTAATTATAGGATGCCAAAGTCTACATAGTTTCCATTCCATTTGTGCTTCTTCTGGTGCCTCCTTTCTAAAGCAGGGTAAAGACAGTGCTGATTCCAAGCTTCAAGTTTTAAATGTCATCGGTATTATATAAATGTTCAAGCATACTGAAAAAAACTAGAGAGAATAGTATGATGAACTCTTTCTATCCATCATCTATATTTCACACAATAACATTTTGCCAATTATTTTAAATCATTTTTTTCTTTGTTGTTTTGTTCAGCCTTAGGGTTTTAAATTAAACTATTCAGACAATATCCACACTTCTCACAGTTGCGGAGAGTTTTTATTTGACATCCCATAAGTTTTCTAAAAACTTGAACTATCTCATGTTTACTTATCCATTTCTTCCTTGAAAGAAATATGAATTTTTCCCTGTGTTGTCTCTTTTCTCAAAATTTCTTGATTGGTAAATCTGGAGGTATATAAATTCTGGGACACTCCCAACATCTTATAAATATAGAATGATTTGTCTCCCAGGGAGACATAGGCCATCTATGCAGATTATTTCATAGTGTTTCTGAGGATCCACTGTACAACCAAAGGAGGTTTCAGGTCCATTCATTCATACATTTATCAAACATTTGCTGGCACTTACTTTGTTCCAGGCTCTGTGCTCACAGTACAGGGAAGACAGTGATGGAGGAACACATTCTCTTATTTTCAGGGTTTGGAGATGGTTTTGCGATTAGTTGATTGCAATTTAGGATAATTATTTCAATAGATTTTTTACATACAAAGTCAATGTTGAGGAACAGTCCTACTTCACAGTGAGATCAAAAGAATGTTAGAGAGGAAGGGTCTGTGAAGACCTTTCTTGAGAAACAATTTGTTTATGCTGTTGAGTTCCCACTCCCTTCCCACCCAGAGGGAGAGGTAGTGCTGGTGCTGCAGCCTTGTCCTCCAGTCCAGAGAGGGACATCTGTGGGGCCAGAGAGCTTGGCAATTGCTTCCCATAATTGTAAAACACAGAGAACTGCACCAGCTCTTGTCTATAAGTTAAAGGCAGTAGCCACAAAGCAGAGGTGCCAGCAAGTGGGATCTACAGCACTCCCAGATTTGATAGCAGTGGCAAATGTGTGAATGTTTCCTAGGAACAGATATGGGCCATATAGAAGACAGTCAGCATGGTGTTCCCTTTGGTTTATTCAAAAAGGGCTGTCTGGAGATGCAGAGGGACCCAGTGATGAGAAGTTAGAGACAAACAAACATAGGAATCCTAGAATACACAGAGGTTGTCAGAAGCAACCATCTGAATCTATTTAGGTCAAAAGGACTGAAGTGAGAGGTCTCTGACAATAGGAATTTCCAAAGAACCTTTAAAAAGCACCCTAAAGAAAAATTCAGCTGAAACCATCTGCCAGACCCTGATGGTACAGATCCTGTAGCTGTCTTGCTTCCCATTTTTACACAGCAGGTCAAACAGCAGTTAGCTAGAGGGGGAGGAGGTTAGTTAAGGAGAAAGCTGAAGGCAGGCAGCCACCAGCCACAGGAAGCCTTACATGGAGGGGACGGAGGGGAAGTCTTAAACTTAGAATGCTTAGAATGAAGACTGAAGTATTTGATTGCCATCTTGGACTGGAAACATTCTAAATACCAAATCAAGACTCTTGACTTAAAGTGACTTACTTAAAGGATTGTCAGTTATCAAAGAATGAGCCAAGAAGTCGGGGAATCTGCCCAACTTTCCATTCAGGGATAATTACAGGGGAAGACTATCCCTTCCCCATATCTTTAAAAGATGGTAAAGGCCAAAAAACAAAATGGCATTTTGATCACATCCATGAATTTTTGCATTCAACATTCCAGCCCCATCTCTATACAGTTTAGTTTATTTGTGATCTTTATGGTTTGATTACAAATGAGTTGTTTTTTGTTTGAAATGTGTTGTGTCTCTCATACGACTTTTAGGTCATTATTTTTTCTTCTCTCCCCTGCTAATGCCAGTCCTGCTCTCAAGTATTCATCAGATGGTGTTGATTGACAGTACAACTAGTGTTCCTATTTTCAGACATTGGCATAAACTTAACTAGAAATTTGATAATGCTGTTTTGCTTGTAATGATTGCCGCCATCACTGTTCAACATGTACTAGTGTCCAGTATCTGGGTAGGTGCCACTGAAGTGTCCCAGCTTACAGATCTGTGTGTCTTGCTTTTTGAGCTTGGCGGCTACCTTACAGGCACAGGCTTGTGTGCAACTCCTTCTTTTTGGAGTGAAAAACTCGTTTCTTCACTTTCTGGCTCCCGATCTTTTCCTGATTTTGAGTGCTATCCTCTAGAGTGACAGAGTGCTGGGGGAGAGGAATTCTGTCTTGCAGCCTCTGTAAGTGGTAACCTGAAGCCTTTCACAACAGTTTTCTGGCTTCTGGCCAGAATTTATCAATTACTCTTCTGTCTAAAAAGGACTCCTCTTTCTTCAGGGGCCACTTGGCTAATGTTGATGCAAAGTGTTCCTGACACCCTCCCTAGAGAAAGGTGACTTAAGTATGAAGTAATTTCTTCAAATGAGCTCTTGTCACCAAAGTGGTAGGGGGTGGAGGTGGGGGGAGGAGAACCCAAAGGAAGTTTGTGATATCCTAAGAGCCAAGGAGAGAGAAGGATCAGTCAAAAGTAACAAAGTGGGGTAAGAAAAAATAAGATCTAAGTGTCAGATTAGTTAGGAAAAATAGTGTTGCTTCATTCATATAATAGAGTTTTTCTCTTTGAATTTCTTCAGTTTTTAGGGCCATTGTTTATTGCACATCCCTAATTTTAGAAACATCATAATATGCAAATGCCATAGGGACTAAGTTTCCAGTTCTGACAGTAGTTCTAGTTACTTTGCCCATCTAAGCAAGTTACATTGCCTAAATCTCAGTTTTCTGATCTGTACAGGATGAGAGTAACAACACTTATTACCCCAAGAGTTAGTTTCACAAAACTTAGATGACAGTTGTGAAAATCGGTTTTGTAAGCTATATGTAAATGTTGGTTCTTATCTATGTCATCTTCGTAATATTCCGTATTTGTCAAGTCCTCCCAGTTGCACCATAAGCACCTCTAAGGCAGAGATGTAGATTTCCTGCACTGNTGAACTAAAGTGAACTGACCTCCCAAAGACAGGAATAGTGGAATGAGTCTTTGTACTCGTCCTTGACCCTGAGAAAGACGTCAGAAGTTACATTTAAAAGGAAATTTGAAAAGGAGCTTTGGAAATAGAGCAAAGGAAAAGAAAAAAAAAATAGTTCAGAGAAATATAAGCCTCATGAAGCTTTTTATACACTTAAACCTTGTCCAAGAGAAAGTAGTTCAGCAGAGAAAAGAACGGTATTAATGTGCAGCAGGGGTAGTCTCCCCAGACATGTCATCAGGATTAAACAAGGACTTCTTTCAGAATCTGCTCAGAAGCAGACAGGCTCCCAATATTCAAACTATTGTTTGTTTGTTTCCTTTTAACTTTCCCCAAGGGTTCAGGGAAATTTACAAATAACTACTTTTTGAAAATTAGCTTTTCATTAATATGTTACTGTTTTTTTGGCCTTACACTATCAGAATAATTTTAAAACATTTTGAGACTTCACAGAGAAAGAATGTCTGAGGAACTGGGGGCAGGGGGAGGGAAGAACGCAGTAAAAATACAAATAACAATGTTAATGATAATATCTAAATTAGATATACATAGATACTGTTTTTTTCAAGAATGTGGGCACTTACAGCTAAATCACCTAGCAAACCAAGACGAATAGACAACTAGCAGGAGAGATTTTAACATTATTCAAGGAAGGGAAATTAACACAGGAAATGCTCACTTGTCCGGTACCACTGGGTGGTCCAGGGTGATCTGGAGAGTTCTACGAGCAAGGAATGACTGGATTCTCTGAATCAATTTCAGGGACTTAAGAAGCTTACTAATTGTTAATTTCATGATTTCGTGCTGTCTTGAGGTCCATGCTATTTCTAGTAGGAGTAGGTCTCCCTCTAGAGGGGAAATAGAGAATTTGTTCCTTCAGGCTTCTTGCTCAGAGATCAGTAAGTCGTTCTTTTGTTCATTTATTCATGCATCACTCATCCATTCATTCAATAAATACATATTAAATTCTATTACTGTGATGTTCCTTATTATAGATGCTGAAGATACAGTTGAAAATGAGACCAATACAGTCCCTGCCTCCAGGGAAACTATAGTTATACTTAGTGTCAGAAACAAACATTAGATAAAGAATCACCCAAATGCCTAGATAATCACAATAGTGATACGTCTAAAGGAAAAGTATGGAGGGTAATATGGCCATTCAATAGAGAGCCTCTATAAGACTTGGAGGTAAAGGACAAAATTCCCTGAGCAGAAACTTGGAAAATGAATTGATATAACCTGAAAAGCTATGGATTAGTGGTGAATGGAGTGGGCACACCAGCAAATGGATAAGAGTATTCAAAGACTCTGAGAGCAAAAAAGCTTAAGAAATTGGAAGAAGAGTAAGAAGCCATAATGATAAGGAGGCAAAGAGCACAAGTTGAGGCTGAAAAGGAACAGATGCTCCAAATCAGGCAGGGTCTCGGGTGGACACGTTAAGGGTTCTAAACTTTATCCCAAAAGAATAGGAAGCTATTGATAGGTTTTATGCAAGTGACAAAATCACATCTGTGAATTTAAAAGATCACTTTGAGTTTCTGATGAAAAATGGATTATAGAAGGGCCAGAGTAAAGATTAAAATAGGAAAAATAGCAGTTAAGTGATCTAGGCAAGAAGTGACAGGGGCGTGGACTAGGGTGGTGGCCATATAAAGGGAGAGGGGTGAATGTGAAATATCTTAGGTTAGAATTAATAGGGCTTAGTGATTGATTACAAGCTGAAGGTGAGAGGGTACAGTTTGCCAACAGTGATTCTTAGATTTTTTTCTGTTTGCTCCTAGGTGAATTAAGGAGCTATTAAAAACAGGTAGGAACAGGTGAGGAAACAGGTTGTGTGTGTGTGTGTGTGTGTGTGTGTGTGTGTGTGTGTGTGTGTGTGTTGGGGGGGATCTGATCAAAGATCAGTTCATCAAATATTTATTAAAGATCTTTCTAGACACTGGAAATTAAAATTGGAGGCAAGGGGCACCTGGGTGGCTCAGTTGGTTAAGCATTGGACTTCAGCTCAGGTCATGATCTCGTGGTTCATGAGTTCGAGCCCTGCGTCAGGCCCTGTGCTGACAGCTCAGAACCTGGAGCTTGCTTCCGATTCTGTGTGTGTCTCTCTCTGCCTCTCCCCCACTTGGAGTCTGTCTCTCTCTCAAAAATAAATAAACATTTAAAAAAATGTTTTTAATGGAGGCAATATAGGATTCCTGTCCACAAGAAATTTTGGCTAATGGAAGATAATGATAATATTAATGAATTGTTCCAATATTATGCAGCTATGCAAGAATAAATGCTATACAATAGAAGCCCAGAAGAGGAACAACTTAGCACAACCTGGAGGGCTCAGAGAATATTTTTAGAGAAGATTATAACTGAACAGAGTCTTAAAGGATTAGTGGTAAATAAGGAAAAGAAAGGTGGAAGGTTTTTTTCTTCAGGAAAAAGAAGGAATTGATTACTTGANTTTAAATAGGATTCTTTAAAGACCTGTAATCCCAAATCCCCTCCAAAGCACAGTAAAAGGACTTCAAAAATTCTTTAATGAAATAAATATAACATTGGAACCAAAATCTAATAAAGATCATCCAAAATAGAAACCTACAGACCAATCTCACTCACGAATATCAATGCAAAAATCCTAAATAAAACATTGCCAAATGGAATCAAACAGCACAGTATGTTATGACCAAGTGGAAATTGCTGCAGGAATGCAAAGATGTTTCAATGTTTAAAAACACATTAATATCTTTATTAATATTATTATATATAAGAAGAAAGATCTTGTGATTATCTCCATAGATTCTGGAAAAATATCTGAGAAAATTCAAGATATATTCCTAATAAAACTAATTTTCAAAAGAGGAATAGAAGAGTATTTTCCTAATATAAACCATCTTGCTTACCAGCATCTTATTATTTTTATGGGAAAACACTGGCGGCATTCCTGCTAATGTTTGAAATAAAACAAGGATGCCCACTATTACTATACCATCTAACATGGGGTTGGAGGTATTTGCCACAGCACTGATCAGAGAAAGCAATTAGATGTATGAGAATTGTAGATAATATGATGGTGTGTCTAGAAAATGAAAGCGAAGCAATGGAAAAACTACTATAAATACAAAGATGATAAAACAGCACTTTACAGAAGTTGGCAGGTGTCATACATACAGGGAAGAAGCAATAGAAAATCATGTAGAAGTGAGGCACCTGGGTGGCTCAGTTGGTTAAGCGTCAGACTAGATTTCAGCTCAGGTCATGATCTCATGGTTTGTGCGTTCGAGCCCCACATGGGGCTCTACACTGGTAGTATGGAGCCTGCTTGGGATATTCTTTCTCTCCTTCTCTCTACCCCTCTCCAGCTTTCTCTCTTTCTCAAAGTAAATAAACTTTAAAAAAAAAAAAGAGAGAGAGAAAATAACGTAGAAGAGAACATAGCCATCCCATTTGCAATAGCAACCATAATTATAAAATTCCTAGGAATAAAGTTTAAGAATATGTACAAACAAACGAGGGAAACTTTACTTTCTCTTGGACAAGGCTTAAGTGTATAAAAAGCTTCATGAGGCTTATATTTCTCTGAACTTTTTTTTCTACAAGTGTAAAGGAAATGAAAATCTTCAGGAACTTGTTGCAAACTATTCAGTACAGAAATGAGTCGAAATGTTCCTGTCTCTGGACATTGGAGGCTAAAGAGTGGAATAGTAATGACAGTTTGAAGTCAAACTTGTTATATAAAGCCACTTCTATTAAAGGAGAATTATATTGTTAAGAAAATAGTTTTATTTTGTGATTGCATTGAATTTAAAACTATAAAATGTTATCGTGAGTGAAGCAATACCTTGATAATGTCACACAAATTTTCAAGTTTAATATTGAACAAAATCATAATTATCAAATATAAAATTTTTTAAATTTTGGGACACCTGGATGGCTCAGTTCGTTAAGCATCTGACTTCGGCTTGGGTCATGATCTCCTGGCTTGTGAGTTTGAGCCCCACATCAGGCTCTGTGTTGACAGCTCAGAGCCTGGAGCCTGCTTTGGATTCTGTCTCTCAATCCCTCTCCCACTCACATTCTGTCTCTGCCTCACTTTCTCAATACTAAATAAACATTAATTTAAAAAAATAAAAATTGTTTAATTTTCACAGGAGGAATATGGCAAATTATAGACTACAGAGGAAAAGACTAGAGAACTTGAAGACATGGAAATAGAAACTTTAAAATGAAGTACAGAGAGAAAAAAGATTGAAAAAGAAAGGGTCAGAGCAAAAGTGATCTCTGAGATATATCAAGCAGTTTAATATATATGCAACTGAAGTTTCAGGAGTTGGGGGCTTAAATTATATTTAAATAAAAAGTAAAGACTAAACAATTTCCAAATTTGAAAGCACATAAAATCAAGGTCGAATGAACTTCAAGAAAACATCCTAATCAAACTGCTAATGATCGAAGGTAAGGAAAAAATTTCTAAAAGCAGGCAGATAAAAACCACATATTATATAGAGAGCAGGGGTTGGTAAATTATGGTCCATGGGATAAATCAGGCCCACCTCTTGTATCTGTAAGTAAAGTTTAATTGAAACACAGCCCTACACACTCATTTATGTATTTGCTATGGCTGCTTTGTGCTACAATAGCAGAGAAGTTGCAGCAGTCTAAAAGGTTTTTATGGTTTGCAAAGCCTAAAGGGTTTACTAGTTGTCCCTTTACAGAAAAGTTTGCTATTCTGCTATAGAGGAACAAAGAAAATAATGCCAGCATATTTCTTATAAAAGCTATGTAAGGCAGAAGACAAGGTCAACCCAGGAGTTTTTATTCAGCAAAGATATCTTTCAAACACAAACGTAAAATAAAGACTATTTTAAACAAACAGAAAATGAAATATAAAATAAAATATAAAAATTATTTCCCATATATTAGTATCCTGAAAAAATAAATTTCTAAAATAAAAATAATAAAAATGTACCTGAGATTTTAACATATGTAGAAGTAATAGATATAACAACAAAAGCACAAAGGATATAAAGGAGGAAATTAAAATGTGTTGTGAGGTTCTTAACACTATTTCAAGGTTGACTGTAATAAACTGCCGCTATACATTATAAACTCTCTAGCTCCACTCTCCAATACACTACTTGCCACATGTGGTTACTAAAATTAAAATCTGATAGAATTAAAAATTTAGTTCTTTAGTCATACTAGACACGCTTAAAGTGTTCAATGTCTATATGTGGCTAGTGGTTACCCATACTGAACAGTGCAAATATAGAATGATTCTATCATAACAAAAAATTCTATTGGAAAGAACTGTTCTGAAGCAATACTAACAGCAAAGCAAAAGAAAAAAAAAAGAGAGAAAGAAAAGAGAAAGAGTTATTAAGTCAGTATTGGAGGTAAAAAGGAAATAATTTTAAAATTCAATTAATATAAACCCTGGAACAGAAATAAGAAAAAAGAAACAACAGCTAGGACAAACATAAAACAAATAGCAAGATGATAGACTGAAAACCAATCTTATCAATAATTGTAGTAAATGTAAGTCTAAACATCCCAATTAAAGGGTAGAGATGGTCAGTTTAGATGAAGTAAGACCTAAGTATATTCTAAACAGAAAGACATAAATATGAAAAAAGAAAAAAATGGAAAAGATATGCCAGGCAAATATTAATTTAAAAAAAGCTGAAATGGCTTCAGCAATAGCAGATTAAGTTAATATTAAAGCAATGGGAATTACCAAGAATAAAGAAAAGCCATTTCATAATGATAAAGTGGTCAATTTAGCAAAAGAACATAACAATCGTCACTTAATAAAGAGTTTCAAAATATAGAAAGTAAAATCTAATAGAAATGAGAAATAGATAAATCTATATAGTTTAAAACCAAACATTAATTGTATTGATATTAAATATAATTAGACAAAATGCTCTAGATAAAAGACAAGGCTGTCAAAATGGATAAAAAGCAAAACAAAACAAAATCTGGTGATATGCTATCTACCAGAAATATACCTATAACTTAAGGAAACATTGGGGTACCTGGGTGGCTCAATCAGTTGAATATTTGACTCTTGATTTTGGTTCAGATAATGATCTCATGATTCGTGAGATCAAGCCCCATGTGGGGCTCTGTTGACAGCATGGAGCCTACTTGGGATTCTCTTTCTCCCTCTCTGTCCCTTCTCTGCTTGTGCTCCCTCTCTCAAAATAAATATTAAAAAAAAAAAAACTTAAGAAAACAGGTTGAAAGTAGATGAATGGAAAAGGCTACATCATGCACCCCATTCAAAAGAAAGTGTGCTGGGTATATGGGAACTACAAGCAGATTTGTGCATGTAGAAGGTAAACAATGGGTTATAAGGGTGAAAAAAAATGAGGTTGGAAGCTATGAGAAGCCTTTGGAACACTTAAGCTAGTCTGTGAAAACCCTCAAATTTGAATTTTAGGCAGATTCCTCGAACTGCTGTGGGGAAGAGAGGGAAGGGAAGTGGCAAAGGAAAGATGAGAGAGAGGAGCTATTACAATCCTCTGGACATCAGATAGCAAGAGCCTGGAGGATGGTGTTGCTTACAGAAATGGGGAGGAGGAAATGGATTAGAGAAGTGCCTGTGTAGATTCTGGCAATCTTCCTATTTTGAAAAACACACAGTCATTTCATGGCTCTTTCAACTTTGGGTTTGTGGTTAAAATGCAGGCAGTAGGATGCCAAAATATCATACAGCTAGTCTCAAGCATGTATAAATCTATTTCTTTCCAAGATAAACTCAGACAAGTAAGACTCTCCTAGTTTTCAAGCCCTCCAAGAGACTCAGGCTCTTTCATCTCAGATATCCATCAGTCTCAAGAAGCCCTTTAGGTAGTATAGATGTTTTAACAATGCTTGTTCTTCCAATCCATGAGCATAAAATGTTTTTCCATTCCTTTGTGTCATCTTCAATTTCTTTCACAAGTGTTCTATACTTTCTGGAGTAAAGATCTTTTACTTCTTTGGTTAGGTTTATTCTTAGATGCCTTACAGCTTTTGGTACAATTGTATATGGGATCGATTCCTTGATTTCTCTTTCTGCTGTTTCACTGTTGGTGTATAGGAATGCAACAGATTTCTGTACATTGATTTTTGTATCCTGAGACTTCACTAAATTCATGTATCAGTTCTACAATTTTTTGGTGGAGTCTTTCAGGTTTTCCATAGAGAGTATCGTGTCATCTGCAAATAGTTAAAGTTTGACTTCTTCCCCGCCAATCTGGATGCCTTTTATTTCTTTTTGTTGTCGGATCATTGAGGCTAGGACTTTCAGCACTATGTTAAATAACAATGGTGAGAGTGGACATCCCTGTCTTGTACCTGATCATAGAGGAAAAGCTCTGTTTTTTCTCTTAAGGATGATATTAGCTGTGGGTCTTGTTGTTTTTTTATCAAGAATGGATGTTGTACCTTGTCAAATGCTTTTTCTGCATCGACTGAGAGGATCATATCATTCTTGTCCTTTATTTTATTATGTGGTATATCACGTTGATTGATTTGCAAATATTGAACCACCCTTCCAACCCAGGAATAAATCTCACTAGATCATGGTGAATAATTATTTTAATGTACTGTTGGATTAGATTTGCTAGAATCTTGTTGAGAATTTTTGCGTCTATGTTCATTAGGGATATTAGCCTGTAATTCTCCTTTTCACTAGAGTCTTTATCTGATATTGGAATCGAAGTAATGCTGGCCTCATAGAATCTACATGTTTAATGCAATCCCTATCAAAATACCACCAGCACTTTTCACAGAGATAGAACAAACAATCCTAAAATTGTTTGTTCCATAATTCCACAAAAATCCACAAAAGACCCGGGATAACCAAAGCAATCTTGAAAAAGAAAAAAAACAAAGCTGGAGGCATCACAATTCTGGACTTCAAGCTATATTACAAAGCTATAGTCATCAAGACAGTACTAGCACAAAAAAAGACATATAGATCAAAAGAACAGAATAGAAAATCCAGAAATGGACCCCACAATGATATGGAAAAAAAGACAATCTCTTCAACAAATGGTGTTGGGAAAACTGGACAGCAACATGCAAAAGAATGAAACTGAGACACTTTCTTATACTATACACAAACATAAATTCAAAATGGATGAAACCCATAAAAATCCTAGAGGAGAAAAAGGCAGTAACCTTTCTGACATTGGCTGTAGCAACTTCTTACCAGACAAGTCTCTGGAGACAAAGGGAACAAGAACAAAATGAACTATTGGGGTTCATCAAGATAAAAACCTTCTGCACAGTGAAGGAAACAATCAACAAAACTAAAAGGCAACCTATGGAATGTGAGAAGAGAAGATATTTACAAATGACATATCTGATAAAGGATTAGTATCCAAAATCTATAAAGAACTTATCAAACTTCACACACACACACACACACAGTTAAGAAATGGGCGGAGGGGCGCCTGGGTGGTTCAGCTGGTTAAGCATCCGACTTCGGCTCAGGTCATGATCTCACCATTCGTGGGTTTGAGCCCAGGTCGGGCTCTGTGCTGACAGCCAGCTCAGAGCCTGGAGCCTGATTTGGATTCTATATCTTCCTCTCTCTCTGACCCTCCCCTGCTTGCGCTGTCTCTCTCTCTCAGAAAACAAAACAAAAGAAAAAGAAATGGGCAGAAAACATAAATGGACATTTTTCCAAAGAAGACATACAGATGGCTAAAAGGCACATGAAAAGATGCTCAATATCACTGACTATCAGAGAAATACAAATCAAAACCACAATGAGATACCACTTCACATCTGTCAGAATGAATAAAATTAACAGTACAGGAAACAACAGATGTTGGTGAGGATGCAGAAAAAGAGGAGCCCTTTTACACTGTTGGTAGGAATGCAAACTGGTGCAGCCACTCTGGAAAATGGTGTGGAGCTTCCTCAAAAAACTAAAATGGAACTACCCTATGACCCAGCAATTGCACTACTAGGTATTACCCAAAGGACATAAAAATACTGATTCAAAGGGGTATGTACCCCAATGTTAATAATAGCATTATCAACAATAGCAAAATTATGGAAAAAAACCAAAGGTCTATGGATTGATGAATGGATAAAGAAGATGTGGCATATATATATATATATATATATATATATACACATATATATATGAATATTATTCAGCTATCACAAAGAATGAAACTTTTCCATTTGCGACAATGTGGATGGAGCCAGAGTGTATTATGCCAAGTGAAATAAGTCAGTCAGAGAAAGACAAATACCATATTATTTCACTCATATGTGGAACTTAGAAACAAAACAGATGAGCATAGGGGAAGGAAAAAAAAGAGAGGGAGACAAACCATAAGAGGCTCTTAACTATAGAGAACAAACTGAAGGTTGCTGAAGAGGGGGTGGACAGGGGATACCAAACGGGTGGTGGTTTTCAAGGAGGGCTTTGTGATGCGCACTGGGTATTAAATGTAAGTGGTGAATCACTAAATTCTACAATCCAATATGACACTATATGTTAACTAACTAGAATTTAAATAAAAACCTGAAATGTGAAAAAAAGAAAGCAGCCCTTTAAAAACTCTGACTTAAATGCATCATCCTGTATCTTGCCCTCACAGTGAATCAGGGAATGATGCTGCTGTCTATTCTCTGTGCTAGTTTGTTTCAGAGTTAGAAACTTACCAAGAAGTTCTTTCTAGCCTGTCCTTCTCTCTCATTTCTCTGTTGATTATTTCCTTCCCTCCATTAAGCTTTAGATTCAAATTACACCCTGGCATCATCTCATGCTCCATCTCCAAAGAACCTTTCTCCATAAGCACTCTTTCCAATGAAGAGAATGTCCTCCTAAACACTAGTAAAAGTCCACAAGTATGAAGCAGAGGAGACTTAGGGGTCTCACAGACCTCACTGCAATTAAGCATCAGCAATTTCAGTGTTCTAATCATGTGAAATTGTGGGCAGTTTGTTATTTATCACACTTGCAGGTATCTTGGATGGTACTCATTGTTTTGCAGAGCAGCAAAAGCTACTAGTGCCATTGGTGGGAGGGAACTGATTTTTAGTAATATAAGAAGCAACTGGGAGCAGTTGTGTGATGCAGTGGTGGATGGATTGAGATGGAGAGGAAAATGGATATGTGACTCAGGGTCACACTTTGAGGGGAACTGAGTCCCAGTTTGGTGCATTCATTCTGGCAATCACCAGTGAACTCAAATGAAATTGCTCTCTGCTTCTTAGAGGCCCAGACAACATTGTTGAGAAAAGCAAGATCTTACTGAAATTGTTCTCCTTGGGTTGTTTTAGAGACTAACCTCAATTTCTGGAATATTGTTTTTCTGATCCATGTGTGATGTTTCATTTTAATTTGGTTTTACTGTCCTAGAAAGATTGATCCTTAGACGCCCTTTGTTTTATATTTGATCAAGGTGGAGAATTTTTGTGTTTGTTTGGTTTGGTTTTAGAACAGAAGTAGAGAAGGCACAAGCAAGAGACAAAAAGGCTTCAATTTTATTACAGTAAAAAGCACCCTGGGCTAACATTACCCTAAATTACTAGTCTACCAATTCAGGAACTCAAACAGATGAGAAATACTAGTTTTTAAAGCACAGCAAGCTTTCTATTTATAATACCCTTCTCAGTTAGCTACCAATATTATAACCAGTAGCATGGTACTTTTTTGGAGGCTGTCTCCAGTAGATTAAGAGTATAAATCAGGAGATCTCCTTGACATGTAAGATGGGGATACACTATTTGGCATCATCACATTCTCAAACAATATTGAGGGGAGGGAGAGTATGCAGTCCTCTGACCTTGAGTTCTGACTAAAACTTGGCCCCTCTATTTTTGAGACTTTGATGGAGAGAGTGGTAGAATATACCACTGAGGGTTTGAGTGGGTGGACAGGTGATAATTCTCATTTCAAAGCCACAAACACTTGCTTCTTTTACAAAAAGTGGCTACTTCTATGTGTCTAAAATAAGTATATCTTTGTTCAAAGAAATAAACCACTAAAAGGGCCATTTAATTGTGTGAACACAAGCTATAAATCATTAAAGTAAATGGTTGAAACAAAAAAATATAAGCTGCTCTCTAAGATAAGACAGAGTTGGAGCTCTGGGGGCTACATGCCTTTAAGGGAAATGTTTCTTTTCCTAGGTATGAATTCAGGCTTCATTTATTCATCTATTTAACAAGTATTTATTGAGCACCCAGGACATGTGCCAGGCACTATTCTAGGTGCTGGAGATACCACAGAGAACAAATCCAAACCTCTGCTCTAATGGATCTTACACTCTTGTGGAAAACGAAAGGCAATAAACAAACAAATAGGTAAAATATAGTATACCAGATGTTAACTGCTGTGGAGAAAAGTAAAGCAAAATGAAGGGACCAGAGAGTTCTGGAATGAAGACGATCCTGTGCCCTAAAGAAAACAAAGCAGGCATTGGACCTATAAACTATGAACTTATGGTTGACCATAGAAGATGAAGCTGTTTTCATGTAAGACTTTTTAAAACAGTGGCTTCAGGGTCTGGGTGGAAAAGTTGGGGAGAGGACCCTTCTCCTCATCTCTGTCTAAGATCCTGCACTGTTGCAATACTTTGAAGATGTGGGTCACCTTTTGGGTGATACCGTCATGAATACTAGTGTGGTCCCCATGTGTGTGTATGGAATGAAAGCATAGTGCACCCTCACAGTCGCTGCTAAACTGCAGCTGGAAGTGCCTTGCTTATCCTTGGGATACAACCTCATAGCAAAAAGGAAGTGGTAAAAGCTACCTCTGATACTATTTTAGGGTCTCTGAGAGGTATGGAGAGAACATAACTAGATGTAATAGTAAGAGTGAGACCACAACATTTTTTTATGAGTTGTCTACAATAGAATACTACAGGCTTGCTCAGGATATGACAGTCGAGAAGAGGCCTGGAAGTTTGCATAAGTCAGTATAGAGGAACACTACATTTCTATAAATTCCTTTAAATGGAAGGGCAGACATACCAGAGTCCGTACCCTGCCCAGATGCTTAGACATAATTTCCTCCAAATTGGACCGATACTCTGGGAGAGGTAATTTGTCAAGCAAAATTGTCCTATGGCACCAAAAACTGTGAGTGTTCTCAGGTGGTAAATCATCATCAGTGCCTGATGAGGATTCTGACTTGGGGCCAAACCAGTCCCTGAGCTGTTGGCAACTTTCAGGGTGCAGAAAATATATGGAAATGATGGAGGGTACATTAGGTCCTGTACCAGGAATCATGGGTGGCTCCAGGGCTCCAAATGCATATCTGTGGCCAACTACCCAGCAACACTTGGACTGAAACTAGTCCTGCCAGAGTGGCACATGATAAATGACCGGACAAATACACTGAGAGGGGAAAAAAGCTTCTGCAGGTGTTGACACAAAGAAGCTGTTGCAGTGTGTAATGCAGAAAGGGGAGGTAGGGCGAACATCAGCACAACAGGTTTAATTGGTAAAAGGCGAAAGATTTATGCAATCTGAAGAGAAACCAGAGTATACAACAGGTTTAATTGGAATGACAGGTTATTTTCAGTGAAAATTCATATGGCATAAGAAGTTGGAAGGTCCCCTGAAATTCTTGCTTTGAGTAAAGTTAATATGGCAGAGAAAAAAATGTAGGGGGAATGTCTTTTTAAAGATTCCTAAAAATAGTTCAAGGGTACAGCACAAGCTACTGAAAGTCTTGCTCAGGCTTAAGTGAGGGTG
Organism: Crocuta crocuta; assembly: GCF_008692635.1. Classification (NCBI taxonomy): domain Eukaryota; kingdom Metazoa; phylum Chordata; class Mammalia; order Carnivora; family Hyaenidae; genus Crocuta; species Crocuta crocuta. The sequence goes on from NW_027528345.1 coordinate 8,630,395, forward strand.
TGTGCATGCATGTGTATGTGTCTCACCCCATGGTCATGTCTGCGACAATAGACCTCTTGAGAGTGTGGACGGTTGGACACCCTCTCATACTAATTCAGGGTCCTTGAAAACTACCATGCCCATTTCTCTGTACAAGATTAAAGGAAATGAGCAAAACAGGTTGTCTGTAACACCAAGCAAAACATTGTCTCATGCTGAGAACATTAGTCTATGTCAGAGATCAAACTCACAACAATGGGTGTTCTCAGTCTTTCTTGCCCCCTAGGAAGGAGACCCCTGTCACTGAGAATGGTGCAGAATGGAAAACAAAATCAAAGGAGCTAAAACAAGGACCAGGAATTCCATCCTGCAGAAGAGAAAAAGAATACATTCAATAAATGAAGTAAGCAGGGGAGTGAGAAAGCAGAGCCAGGCTTGAAAGTGTGGGGGTGTCTGCAGAGAAAGGAGAGGGGATTGTAACTACACCTACATCATGATGTACAAGATGAATAGAGAAGGAGGGAAGAAAAGTTGAAGATGTTGGCTCTGTACTGAGAATGAAAATTCCTTTAGAGTTTTCCCAGAGATTATAATAAACTGTAATAAATAATAAAGAGTAAAGAACTATACTAACTTCCCAGAGACTAATATAAATAGCTTTTTAATTCTTTTTGGCTATTGGTTGTGTTTCTTTTGACTGTGACATCATGCTGAGATGCCATAAGACAACTCAATGCCATAAGACTTACTTACATCTGGGGAGTACTGTCTGGGATCATGGATCTAAGGTGTAGCAGTCAGCTCTACCTTGATTTTGATCATCACTCTAGATCTGGGTCAAGCAAGCATCTTCATCATCACTGTTGGAGTTATAGTGCAAAAAGTATACCAGCTATATAAAAGATAGACTGGAGATACATTGGATGCCAGTTAGAGGAAAATGGCAGAGACTACTGAGAATCACCGTTCAAGTGAGACTGTGGTGTTTGGAACTAGGTGTACCTGATGAAGACTTGTATTTATGCCCCATGGAATCTCTTCACCCCACTGGCTCATGAGACTGGGATGAAGGAATAGAATAACAAAGGTGGTTCCCAGAAGATAAAAGAAAGACAGGAAGCATAAAGTGTGATTTTTTTCTTGTTATATGGCATGCATGATATGTGTGAACATTCTAATGACATGGCCAGAGTACCCATTCAGCCCCTTTTGCTTGGGATTGGACCCACTCAACAAACCCTAGGGCCCTGGTGTCCAGAGGTCTCAGCCCTGAAACCCAGCCAGTTTACAGACGTTCCTTCACTCTCTGTATCTGTTCCCCTTATTTTTCAGAGGCTAGACCATTTTCCTATTTTCCCTAGTCCCATTTTTACACAGAATTCCTAAAATGATCTGTTTCTGAATCTGATGCACCAATTGTCTCCTCCCTACATTTTCTTCTCTTTTTTTTTAATGTTTTATTTATTTTTGAGAGAGAGAGAGAGAGACAGTGTGAGCAGGGGAGGGTCAGAGAGAGAAGGAGTCACAGAATCAGAAGACAGGCTCCAGGCTCTGAGCCAGCTGTCAGCACAGAGCCCAACGTGGGGCTCGAACCCACGAACCGTGAGATCATGACCTGTGCCGAAGTCGGACGCTTAACCGACTGAGCCACCCAGGCGCCCCTCCTCCCTACATTTTCAAGTCCTGTTACTAGTCCACTCCCCAAGTTCCCACCTACCCTTGGCTCTCAAATGTCTGACCTGGAACTTGACTGGATCAGCCACACCCCTTGATCTCTGCACCTGTCTCCCATGTTCTTTTGTTCTTCTCCAATAATTTCTCCTCCCTCTAGGCTCAGACACCCTGCAATCTCAGCAGACTTCATGCTAGCATCTCTGGGCAGCATGATGTAATCTTATGCTGAAAGCCTTGACATACATGGTAGTCTCAACAATAGTGGCAAAAAGCCCTGTATGATGACATAACCCAGCTCTCATTATATGGGGACTATGTTTAATGTAAGATTAAAGCTAAGATGGAGGCCCTATACTAGACAGGGTCGCTCTTTATAGGTAGAAGGCAGGGACCCACCTGACAGGTAAGAAAGCTGGCAAGATGATATCATCCATGTGAAGTGCTAGTCAAGAATGTGAAGTCACAGACCCAGGCAAAAAGCAAAAAACTTGAAATTCATGTCTTTTCTGGCTATCACAGAACCCTACAAGGAAGGATGAACAGTGCAGTTGGACCCATATGCCCTGAGAATATGCTTGCTATCTTATGATCAGAAACTTATGCTGTATAAGCTCAGCTCTGTGTGTGTGTGTGTGTGTGTGTATCTTGTCTCTGTTTCTAGTTTTCCTATAGTTTGTCTGGCAAAGTCTTTTTGTAAATACCAGCTCACTTTGTGCTTAGGAAAGCCAAGTATTTCTCCTAAGCTTTAGGAATAACCCATGGGGAACAGGGTAGAGATAGGAGTGATAACCAAGGTAAGAACGCCTCAAGTTTGGGGAATGAAGAAAGGAATGAGCAAGCAAATATGATTGAATCATTTATTTTAAAAAATATCATACTGTAGGTGTTTTGATTTGTTCATATAGTTGTTTTGGGAAATCAAATTTCTAAAGGCTGTGTAAGTACATTATTATATCAGCAATGCCTTAGGTTAAATATTCTGCTGTTTAGATTATTTCTTCAGCTTTTTTTATTTTAATAATGGTGAAATAGGCATAAACCAAACAGTTCTTTAGTGCTACAAAAGTTACTCTGGGCCAACCCCATCCTTCCTTACTAAAGTACACAACCGGGGAAATCCAAAGGTAACACATTTGCTAATGTTGAACCACTAGCATACAAAACACCCACACCTAGCTCTTCCCGGTCTTGAAGTGATAGTTTGTTTCTCCTCCCTAGATTTACTTCTTCTTATGAATTCGTTTTGTTTCTAGCCACTTGGTTCCTCCAATTTACTAGGGTCGTTACTAGTTAGAATGCTGCTGACCAGGTGCTTTTTCTTCTCAGTCTCATCTGTAAATATATTAAATTCTAATTTTCTTCCTCCCCGCCCCCCTTTCCCACCCCACCTCTCCAATAGGAGAAGGAGTTGTCACAAAGGCTGAGACACTGTGTGTGTGTCTGTACGTGGCCACTGGGCCTGTGGAGGGGAAACTGCCTTCACACACACTGTCCTCACCCATCCCTTCCACACACCGACAACAGTTGACCCTTTTACCTGTAAGCTGATGCAGATTGTTATTCGGAGTTAGAAATAATATTATAGATTACCCAGTCCAATCCCCTAACAGATCAGGAAAATTAGTTACCCCAAGGCCTCTGAATTAAATGGCAGGAACAAAATTGAATTCAGGTCTCCTAAACTCAACTATGTGTGGGTCGCGAGTTCAGGATGAGGGAACCTGGGCATTGTGGTTCTTGTTAAAGTATTCATTCGACATACATAGAGAGCATTTACTTACTACGTGCCAGGCACTATTTTAGGTGCTGGGGATTCCGCGGTTGAGGACGCGAAGACAAAAAATCTCTGCCCTTAGGAAGCTTTCGTTCTCAAAACTTAAGTACTCGGCCTCACCTGCAAAAACTCCAGTGCCCGGGGTAGGAACAGTTGGGACTCATCTCATGGGAGGGAATTTTATGGGGGGAAATCCCACCCTTTTTTAGCTTCCGTGCCAGCCACAGCGAGAGGGCTGATTTACTGCAGAAGCCGGAGGGAAAGGCGGCGCCCGCAGCAGTGCCCCCCCATCCTCTGCACCGCCGGAGAGCCGCTGCGCCCCAGCTCCAGCCGGGGATCAGCATCGGCCTCGCTACCCTCTCTGTTCTCCTGCGGACGGCTGGAGGACAGAGAAGCAAGACCCGGCTCTAGCGCCTCCGCTGAGAAAGGATTGCGGGTGGGTGAAAATCCTTCCAAGGCGGTCGCGCTCAGGGTCTAGTACCCAGACTGGAGGAGGGACGATGTCTCCCTGGCCTGAGGGTTCATGCAGCAAACTGCTCTCTCATGCTTCCCTATAAAACATCGCAGCCACACGTTCTCTCCACTCAGCGGAGGCCACTGCGGCGTCCCCTCCCCTCCTGCCCCACCCGCTCGTTCAGACTCCAGAGCCCCACTGCAGCTTCGCAACCATCCTTCCTTTTCTTCCCCTACTTCCTGGTTGCCATGGAGACACACGTCATTTACGTGCCGTGCGTCGCCTTGGAAACAGAGGAGCATCCGCGGCGAGGCCGGGAGACCCGCCCCTGCCACTCCAAGCACACTCGCGGGCGCCGCCAGTTAATGGCCGGGGGTAGTCCCGAGCGGTCCCCGCTGCTGTCCTCCGCCCGGGCCCCTCCGCGAGCGCTTCGGTGACCCCGAGAACCCGCGGGTCTTCGCAGGTCGTGGCGCCCGGGGAGCGGCGCTGACACGGGCGCAGTTCGGGAGGCGAGGCAGGTCTGGGCGCTTTCGCCCCGGGGCAAGCCGGAGAGTCGCCG